>NC_137543.1:17205403-17443473 GCF_963082525.1 Nesoenas mayeri
TACAAAAGAAAAATAAAATCACAAGAAAGATTGTGTCTAAGGAGCTGGGGAGGAAAGAAACCAGTAACTGTGTAATGCCCACTTCTGAAATAAGTGACAAGGGCGAGTGTTAAATTTCTGTTATGAAAATTATGGAACAGTATTTTTATTTTATTAGTAGTACTGTGAACATGAAAATAAGACGAATCACTGAAAAGCTGTACCTTTTAACAGGAGGTTATGGTAGAAAAACATATCCAAATTGTTAGATGTCAGACAGAAGGAAATATATAGAGAAACAGAGAAAATGAAAACAAAGTGCCATGTATCTGAACTCTATACATAATGTAATGTGTGACTAAAACAACAATGAAAAAGAAATGGACGTTGTGAGGGGTTTCAATGGCTTCCCATTTTGCAGTTTAATGTTTTGATAGTCAGTGGAGTTTAATATTAAAATATTTCTAGTGCCCCTGTGAACTATTCTGCGGATATTTTTTATGAGCTAATTTTAAATGAATATGAGCAATGAGATGAAGCTTTTTCATTTGAACATGGTTTATAAAAACAAAAAGCTTCCTGAGATAGCGTGGGTATGCTGAAAGCTGTGCTGCACCGACATATTCAAACTTTACAGTACTCAAGTGATTTTTATTTGATATTTTTTTTCAGCAACTGTGGCGAGGTTGTTCTAGAAGTCTGTATCAGCCATAGTGAAAAACTGCATTGCTTTTGATCACTTTGATATTCTGGAGAATGATAGTGTATGAGAATGATTTTTCTTCTTTTATCATCCTCATTTAAGTGATGGCAGAGCAATGAATAGAACAATAATTTATTAAGTATTCACACGCTGTATGTATACTTTCATTATACATTTACAGAAGACCTGTTGTTTTCTGTTTTCTGCTGGAGGCTAGGCTTGTAGAAGAATAGTCTAGAATAGACTCACTCAGTGCATGTGTTGTCCATTTGCCTGTCAGCAATAGTTTTGACAGAGAAAACAGGGAGTTTGAGTGACTGCTGGTCTGTCTTAAGGTATGGTAATGAGGCTAATTAGGAGAGATGAGAGCTGAACTGGATATGTGAAGGCAATTATCCGTGAAACTTTTGTCATGCTTTATCTTTATCAGATCTCTCTTTCTCTATTTTTGGCATTTGCCAGTGACACACAGAATGAAAATATTTGAAGTGATACATATTTTAGAGAAATGAAGTAAAGAAGGAAGGCAGAGGGAAATTTCTATGAGAACATCTCGTTATTTAACTGTACAACTTAACAAGGATATTGTAGTTCAGCAAGCAAAAACCTTGCCTGTGTTATTCTTGTCACTTACATTTACATGAATTAAAATAAATTACTTTTTGTGATAATGAATTTACTAGACACCTACATCTCCCCTGTTAAGTGTACATTGTTTTGTTTGCTCCTTTTGTGTTATGAGTAGCTGCAGCAAGTATGTTATTAAACGCACTTGAAAGAAAAGCATGCAAAGAGCTTGAAAAGAGATTGAAAAGGCATTTAATTGTAAATTAACAAAAAAGCTGAAATTTTTGCATTTATATTTTCAGGAGGCTAGTTTGGTTTACTTTCAGACTGTTTCTTACACCAATCCAGTACAAACTGATTAGAAAAGAAGCACTGAACAGAGCAAATGAAAACCAGGTGTCACAAGTCTTGATGAATCAATGCACATAATCCACAAAGAAAGAAGGTGACAAATGAAACTTGCACATTAATGAGACTATAACCAGGCTCAATTACTGGGCCGTTTTGAAGAGCCATAGTAACTTCACACATCTTTTTGTGTTAGAGGGAGAAAGACATCCTCTGAGCTCTTTGCACACTCCTGCTTCTTGCACTAATTCAAAAGACAGTATACCTCTAATCCACTTTTAAAGAGAATATAATATTAAAGAAAAACCTATCTATAGAAGACATGCTCAATGCCTTTTTCAAAGAAAAAATCTACTTCATAATTTACGTAGTTTTAGTGAACTTGGACATTGCATATTAGTCTACCAAATGTGCTTATGAAGTCAGATTACATACTACAAGTTGAATTTATCTTGGTAGCACGCAATCCTCTCTTCTGAACTTCCTAGAAATATGGCAAAGAGTATAGTGAATGGATGCACAATAATGATCAATGCTTATTGCCCAGGTATTTTTCTGCTAAATACCAGTTCTTTTTCTCAGATTTGGTTTTGCAGTATGCATGTTCTGAGTTTTGAATTTTGTGCTAGCAACAATATTACACATGTCCAGAATGCCAGCACAAAACACTTAAGGTCTACAATAATAATCCTAAACCTTACATGAAGGACTGAATTATATTTTGTGTCTTCATTTGCTTTTGGTGATGATATGGGGTTACTTGATCTCAGGTAGACCCTATTGCCCACTTGCTTCTGTCAGTCTCCTTGCTTTCTAAGGCGCAGCTGACTTGACTCACTGCCATCAGTGCCCAATTCCTTGTTCCCCTCCGTCCTTCACACACACATGTGCATGCAGAAAAACAACCTCTTCTTTCTACGCTACAAAGGTGGGAAAAGTGGTTTATTGCAGATTATAGTCCATAGCCATTAGCTTCTTAGATATAATAAGTTCTACTGATCTTCAGTAAAAAAAGGCTACTGTTGCCTCCATGCGAGAGTTGAGAGACCTCCTCTTTCCACAGGCTTTTGCATGATGGAGAAGATGAAAAACTTTACCCCACAATCCACAGGAATAATAATAATAAATCAAAAATTAAAAAAATAAGTTAAACTTAAAAAATAAAGAGATTACGGGAATGATCACAGAAATGCCACTTTCAGCCATGAGGAGAAGTAGTGCCAGGAACACAGGACCTCTTCACATGTGTGATACCCTTTCTCATTATATACTTCACGATTGGCGTTCACAACTATAAAGTTCTGGAATACAGCTTTGTGCAACAGGGAAAACTGAAAACAATCTTTAGGTAATTTAGCTGTTATCTCTCAGCTTGACTAAACAGAAACTCCTCATATGCATTCCTACTCCCTTCAGCTCCTCTTCTCCTGTTTACAGTCTGCTGCATTATGCATGACTCGTTAGTATAAATTTACAAAGAGAACAAATATGCTGGTCTCCAAATGTCACTGGGAAGAAGACTCAAAATCTTCCGATCCAATGCTACAACTAAATAACCTAAAGAAGTAATTTATCTAGTTACAGAAGCTAACCATTTTTTTAGTGTGTCTGGATGTCTTTACCATATTTTCCTAACCATTTGACAGTGGTGGTATGTAAACACTTAAAACATTTTATTATAGTACCGCACTGTTGCAACAGGTACTCGTAACAAATAGGTTACTAATGAAGTGTCATTTCCTTGCCTTATTTGGTTTGTGTTGCAACCTTAATTATATTTCAATTTTAGAATAAACTCTCAAAGTAGCGTACAGGGATTTGGCCACACGACTCGCATTAACATTAATCAAAATCGCGTGTCTGAATTCCCACCACACTAAAAAAGTACCTTTTGACTGTTGATGGGGATTGTGTGCGGGGGGTGCACATGCAAAAGAAGGCTTCACCGGCAGCTTGCTTTTGTTCTGAGTCTCGGTTGTGCTTTTCGTACCTGAAGTAAAGGATGGCAGCGAATACTGGAGGCCTTTGTTCGGAGGCCGTGTCAGTAAGGACAGTGACAATTCATGTTTCCTCACTTTAGTCAACATGAACCCAGCAAGTCCTTTTTGCTGAGGTGGTAACCATAACCCCGGGGGAACAGTCATGTGTTTGGTGTAACAGTGAGATTTTGAGCCCGAGGATGAAACGCTGGGAAAATAAAGCTTCATCTCTGTCGTCATCCTCAGCACCAACCAAGGCTTTGTGAAAATCTGATTTGCATGTTGTTAGAGTTTTGCATTCTTCCCAATTTTCCTGTTTCTGGTTGCAAGCGAAGTGTCAAACATTACTGCAGCGGAGGGAAACTGTTGCAGCAGTTCTCGAGTCCCGGTGGGGCCGTGCCCAGACCCTCACGACTCATTAAATAGGCTCCAGGGGTTAGATGCATTTTGGTACAATTTGCCATAGATTGAAAAGTGTCTGTGTTTGGTTTTTTTTTTCATGCGTGTTTTGACCCACTGGTGGCTGGTGGCCACTGATTTGGAGACAACTGCATCATGGGTTTAATACCAGAATATCTCACAGAACCAAAATGAAGTCGTATCTTAATCTCATCAGGCCCTCTTTAATACACAAATGAAGTTCCTTCTTTAAAAATATTTTTTTTAAAAAGCTGCATATATTGCTTCAGTACCGAACTCAAGAGAGTTTCTGTCTGGGAATTGGAGCCAGCGAAGCTCAACAGTTTATAAGTCAGCCATGGTTATAAGTTGTATATTTGCAGCTTTATCTTCTGCTGGCTCCTTTGGAGCACACTTAAAAAAAAAATTAAAAAGTCTTAAAGATGATATTCCATTTCTAAGCTAATCCACACTTTGCATCAGAATAAACCTCCAGAAAAAAACCCTGAAATTTCCTTGAATATTCTATATTGGAATTATGAGTGCTGACTGACTGAAAAACAGGAAAAAGGAGTTTCATTTGCTGGATTTCAAAGCAGTTACCTCATAAAATAAATAATAACTTTCTATGTTGCTTTGCCATTAATCCATATATGTAATGCAAATAAATGAATAAGAAGTTTCATATACTCCAGAATTTACAATAATTCCACCACGTCAAGACAAGCAGTTTCTCTCTGTAGTGATGACTCATTGATTTGGTGTAGCACCCCAAGACCCATTTAAGAAAAACACAGTTACGTCCCTTTGGCTGACTGAGGCTCCAACATTTAATAAAACCTGAACCCCAGGCATTTTCTTAATTTTTGTATTTGGTCCAATCTTGAAACAGCTTATGGATGTGCTTAACTTTACACAGGTGAATAGGCTTATGAAAATAAATTATATCTTTCCCATGCTTAAAATTCAAGGCAACTTTTTTCTTTTTTTTTTTTTTAGGAGCAAGGTCTTTCTGTGCTGCTATAAAATTCATTTTTATTTCTGCTTTATCACATTCAGATGCTTTCTCTGCTATTCTTCTATGTTTTCTGTTTTAAACCAGCACTTTTAGAAATACATTGTTCCCACTGTGGCACTGGCGAGAAAAAAAGATGGATTTGAAACTTGTATGGCTTCCATGAAAGTGCTAATAAAGATTGCCTTAGCCCTAAAATCTAACCAAAGAAAACCATTAAAATTGCTAATGAACAAGCCAAGAGGTACTGTGTAATGAAACAGTTAAAGTAGCACTTGTTTCCTGGCAATGATAGAAAGGATATTTTTGATTTTTAAAAACATCTTTCAATGTGCAGTCCTTTGCAGTTTGCATCTGTCTCCATCATGAACGATCCTTTCACCCCCTTTTCAAAGCCATATGAAGCTTGCAATGCAGGATAATTAAAACAAATCTTGAGTAAACTGTTTGGTGGAGATAGAAGTTTGATGGTTGAATATATAAAAAATTGTAACCAGATGTTGTTCAGAAGCCATAGTAGTTTAAAGATCATGAGCTTTTTCTTTTTTCTTTTTTTTTTTTTTTGTATTAAGCAAAAATATTCTAATTGAAGTTGTCAGCAGGAGTGAGACTAATATGCCTGTATTTGATTAAATAATAGTTTATTTAACATTCAGTGTGGCCCAAAATTGGCTGATACTGATATACAGAAACTTCTTACTTTAAATTTTTTGCATTTAAATAGAGTGAAAAGTAAACCTAGTTAATGTTAACATTTTTGCTTGATATTCCTAACTATTATATTATTTGTCCACTTTATGTCTCAATGGAATGCTGTGCTATGACACATTCTCTTCCTGTTCTCTTATTAACTGCTTGGTTGATGGAACAAATGGAAAAAGAAAGACGGGCAATAAAGCCTGGAATGCACTAGTTGATCAGAATTATTACTGAAATCTGGTAGAATTTAAGAGCATAATGCAAGCATCATCCAACATCCCTTCTTGCTAGGCTGTGCAAAGCACGGAAACTCGACAGACACGTTAAGGGATATTCATGCATGAAAAGACTAGTGTGTTTTAAAAATACCAGAGTATTGAAGTATGTGCAGTAGATTTCCTGGCAGTTATCTCCTCTATACAGGGTAGCAGTGTTTAGTGGATACACTCAGAAAAAGTAGTGGCTAAGATTCTTTCCCTAGATGATTGCTGATTTTTTCTATTGCTTCACTAATTGACATAGTGATGTCTCCTATAGTCAGATGCTGAGATTCTTTCTCTATTGTTTTTTTCATTGTGGTGGTGGTGGTGGTTTTTTTGGTACTACCTTGCTGCTTACATAGCCCTGTAATCTTACGTGGTGCTGTGCATAAACAAGGGGATCCCCATCTTGCCTTCTATGACTAACCATAGTTAAAACCATAGGAATTTCATTCTTGCTTTTCCCTCTGTAGCTGTTTGGCCTTTTGCGTAAGAAGGGACTGCGTGACTCACGATCTGCAGGCTGCACCGCATTTAAAAATGAACCATAAAGGCGTGAGTTGCTTGGTTTATTGATGGCATGTGTGTGTGCGAATACTTCCCATAGGAATGCTTAAAATCAGGACTGCAATTAGGCATTTTTAAGGCAGATCTATCTTTAAAGTAGCTCATTTCAATCACCGAGCAATGTTGTTTCGCAGTGTTTTTCCTTTGCCCCCTGCCATGGGAGTAGCACCTTTCGGGTGCCCTGGCAGGACCCTCTGGTGACTGCAGCTGCCTAGCACAGCCCAGTCTGGCTGCCCGGCCGTTTCATTGTGCCTTCACCTCCCTACCCGGGACTGCACCCAGTGCTTCCAGCAACACTGGTCTTTCACTGCTCCTGCAACCTGCCAGTAAATAGCAGACAAGGCCAAATTTGTAGGGAGATTGCAACAGTCTGTAGGAAACTTGTATTCCATTACAAGGCCATTAATCACTGAAATGTTGTAGAAATCACAGCCCCGGCTGTGCATGCGATAAGTGCTATAGTGCTGGGGCTGTCATTCCTGAAACACAAAATTATGTAGGCTGTGTTTAAGATATGTCTATCGTATCTGCCCTGGTTGTGCCATGTGTATGCCAGGGTTCCAAAGGTAGATGGCAAGGCCAGAGTAAAATCAGGCAAGAATTATCCTTGCAACAGTGAAAGCCAAGCTCAATGAAGTCAGATTTATTTTCCTCTTTTTTTCCTTCTTCTTCTATGTCTAAAACAGATGGACATACAATCAGCGCTAACTCTGTAGGTTTTCTGCCATCTTCTGATCTCTTTGTGCTTTATGCAGTAGGTCCAGTTATAAAATAGCAAACAATTTGTTCTTTGATTCAGCAGAGGAAGAGTTAGTTGCAAACCAGCAATTTGTTGAATGTCGTAGCTAAGATGCTTAGCTTTGCACTGCTCTACAGTAACTTCTGGAAGTTGTTCTCTCATTAACTCAGACTGCTATTAATAAAGGAAATAGAGTCCAGTATGCATATTTTAGGCATTATTTCTGAGATGTATAACTCATCAGTAATTGCAACCTGATTTCAGAAAGATCTTTCCTTATAAAAATCCATACATGTCACAGCCACTTACATATGTGGGCATTATTCAAAAGAGCAATACTCCCTCTGTCTTGTGCCCAGATTCAAAGCCTGCTTTAGAGGGTCCGGGATGCTGGTCATAGACAGGTAGCATTGGCAGCCATCCCAAAATCTCCTTAAAGGGTCCAGAGGTTGTTACCGCATGAATCGTTCAGTGTTCCCCACACCTTCCTCATCTTCCTGCTGATTTTACTATCAGGTTTTCACAGCCATGAAGTTTCCACAGCCATGTCCATTTCCATATGACTAGCCACTAAGGTGTGAAATCCTAGTCCATGACACAGAACGAAAAAATGTTTCCTATAAAATATATGTAGGAAATAAAAGCCCTTCTCTTTTCAGTTCCTGAAAGAGGGCTTTTGGCAAAGATGCTGATGAAATGGAAGATTATTTTTATTTCTCTTAGAGGAAAGGCATGTCATTATAAATGTGCTCCTTTCTGGTGTACATCTTTTTCCTTCTCACTCCCAAAGATTCCAGTAGATTATAAAGAAAGGGAGGGAAAACAATTTGGCATCCACTGTTAGGGAAAGCCTGAATTAAATTGAAAAGTGAATTCTGAAGAGTGTCAGAGTTTTTGTTCCATCAGGAAGACAAAAATAAACGGTTTTGAATATAGCCTGTTTGCAAGTAGCAGCTATGAGGTTGTACAGCAGGTCTAAATTTAAAGGTTTCTTTTTATTTCAAAGTTGTGTATATGAGTCTTCTGGAGGCTTGTTTCAAAATCAGATTAACTGTGATACTAGCAGATGGAAGGTAAAAGGGAAACTGTTTACTGTCATTTTTTTTGCCTAAATAGCAAAGTCTAATATATTGATCAGTAGGACAGGACTAAAATGTTCCTCCTCGAGTCCGTGTCCCAGCTCTGCACAAACCCGGGAATACATTCAGACAACCCAGTGGTCTTTGCCTCTCCAGTTCCAACACAGCCGCAGCCGCAGCTGCCGGCGAGCGAGGCCGTGGAGCCGCTGACGCTGCTTTAGAAAGGAAGCGGAGGGCTTGTTTTACAAGGCATTCCTGTGCAGTCAGCTTCATTTAAGATGCCTCCAAAGGATGTGAAAAATAAGTTAACTGTGGGCTTGCAGGAGGATTTTACCATGCCTCCCCTTCCAGCCTGGGGCTTGATTTCTTGACTGCCGTTTTCCAGTCCTTCGCAGCACTCTGCACTAAAGCCTGAGTATGTGACAGGGTGGGTACATTTCTTCCTTGGCGTCCGGAACTCATGATGGAAAACCCCACTAAGTTCTGTGTTTCTCTTGTGCTGCCCTTGTCAGGGTTGTGCCATTTAAGAGAATGTGACTGCCCCCAGCAGTAAATTCACCCTGCCACTTGCTTTAGAAATAATTCCTTCGGTGAAACGTGATCTGTAGGAGTGATTCTGACAATGCAGATTTTGAGGCTGGTGTCCGAAGCAATTTAAGAACTACTTTCTTAAAAGTAAGAGAAGAATTAGATGCTGGAAGTACTGTTGTGCAGTTACAGTATTCTCTCTGTGCAGATGAGAATAAGTATAGAAAGTACAAAGGGTATACCAGTTTATGGGGCTGCAAAGGCAGAAAAGCCGCAAATCCTGGATCAATGTTATTAAGATAAATATTGTTTATTATTTTTTTAATTGATTTACCTACTGAGTGGCTCTCCTAAAAAGAAAAGAAAAGGTTAAGGCAGTTTAGTTAATGAGGCTAAGCTTGATTAATAAGGGATTCAGAGTATTCCTTTGTGCGCACCAGTTACCATGACTTTCCTTTTTGCTATGCTTTTACATGCTCCAACTGCCTCTAGTATTTTATCAGGAAACACTTCTTGTTTTGTGTTTTTTTGTTTGGTTGGGGGTTTTTTTATTGTTGTTTGTTTTTTTCATGTGTGTGGGTTTTTTTGATTGGTTTGTTTTTTTGATTTTGTTTTTTTTTGTGTGTGTGTGGTGGTGGTGTGTGTTGTGTTTGTGGGTGTTTTTGGTTGTTGTTTTTTGTTTTTTCCAACCTTGTGTTATATCACAGATTTTAAGGTCTTCAGTCATTATGCTGTGGCTCTGTCTTGAATTCCATGAAATGTTTCCTATCAAACCAGGAGACCATATGCCCATGTTGGCCTAAAATTCTCAGTGCATCATGTACCAGAAATAGAAGCTGGTAAAGATTCTTCAGAGATTGTGTTCACTTGTTCCAAAGACCTGGTTTGTTTATGGAAGGGATGCTTGCAGTACATAAACACTATTTAAGGAGAAATGTCTCCAAAATATAGAACAGTTGTTCTCTTCTCCCTCTCATCTTAATGGTATTTTTGAGGAAAGCTATACAACACCCTATACTGAGTCTCATTTACAAGTAGGCATTAGGATCTTGATAGGAAAGAGCAAGCAGAGGATAATTTTTGTAAAACCTACACTAGATACTTCACTCAGTTTCTCATAAACATTCTGAAATTATTTATGATGGAATTTAAAAGTAGGTTTCTTCACTTTTAGTAGCTGTACGGTTTTACAGACTGCGATCTGTAACATTCAGTCTGGATGTATTTTAATTAAAACTTTTAGAGCCATGAAATTTAAAGTGTTTTATTTTTCAAGGCAGATGAATAGGAATTAAGGCTAAATTGGATAGAAATTAATAGAACAAAAAAAAGTAACAAGCATTGTACAGCTTCTTGCTGAAGAAAGATTCACAGCATACTTAGGGTTGGAAGGCAGCTCAGGAGATCATCTAGTCCAACCCCACTGCTCAGAGCAAGGTCAACCAGAGGAGGGTGCTCAGGGCCGTCAGGTTTTGAATGTCTCCAAGGACAGACAGGCCACAGCCTTTCAGGGCACCTTGTTCCTGTGATCAACCACCCTCACAGTAAAAAAACTTTTCCTTTCTGTTCATGTGGACTCTCCTGTATTTCGTGTCTTTGTTTCCTGTCATCTCACTGGGCAGCACTGAGAAGAACCTGGCTCTATCTTCTTTACATCCCCATCAGGTACATATTGATGAGCTCCCCCTGAACCTTCCTTTCTTTATATGAGACAGTCCCATCTCAGCCTCTCCTTGTGTGACAGATGCCTGAGTCCCTTAATGATCTTTGTGGCCCTTTGCTGGACTGTTTCCAGTACTTTCAGGTTTTTCTTGTACTGGGGAGCCCAGCACTGGACACAGCACTGCAGATGTGGCCTGAGCAGGAGAGATCAGAGGGAAGGATCATCTCCCTCAACCCACTGGCAATGCTCTGCCTAATGCAGCCCAGGAGGCTGATGGCACTTTTAGATGGGCTAGCTTTAAAAAAATACAAACTGAGGGGGGGTGTCTTTTTTTTAAAAATGTTCTTCCTCTTTTCTTTTTTAGAAGATACCTTCCTAGATGGTTGTTGACTTGATCACAGCTCTAGTCCATTCCTGCTTCTTAAAGCTATCTGTAAGAAGCCATCAAGTATTTTTGCCAAAAGTGGGATCACAGGACAGAATAAGATGTTTATGTTAGAGCCAACCATTTAGACACAGCCTCTGCCTTATTGTCTTGTTATCTGAAAATATTTGAAATGGATTGGATTAGATGAAAATGTCCATTATAAAAAGGCCGCTACTTTTCAATATTTACCACTCCGTGGTATCTGGGATACCACAGTTTCTCCCTAAGCTCACAATAGGAAATAACTATGGTAATTGTGTGGTATGGGTTGGCAAATGTTGATTTTTCTGAATGGAAGCCATTCTAGCAACAGCACGTAACAAGATCAGCACTGAGAGTGCAGTCCTAAGCGTATTAAAAATAATAGGTGGACATCGTCCGCTTTGGATCCCATCCTAGGAAAAACTTTCTCAAGGGAACTGCGTGAGACTCAAATTATAGTTACTTCAGTTCCTGAATAAGTATATAAGCTATAGCTGCTCATATGAAACTTTCTCTTGTTCTGTTTTTTTCTTTAATTAAAATTAATGGTCCTAAGGGGAATTTTTTGAAGTACAAGTAACAGGTAAAGGTTACCTCACTGCTTTTCACCAAGAGGTAGACACCTAATTGACATTTCGTCTCTGAGTCTTGAAGACTTCTCTGAAAACTTTAGATCCTCATTTTGTAACTTTGTATTAGAAATTAGTCTTCCAGTGTAGTTTCCAGATTTGGGGTGCAAATTGGGGAGGATGTAGGTAATCAAAAGGCAGTGGGACTGAGGATTCTAAGACACTTAATGGCTTTTGAAATTTTTACCCCCGAGGAGCCTTTCCCCTGCTGATTTTGGCAGCCCTCAGCCAAAATCTACAAATGAGAGTTCCTCCTCTCAGCTGCTGGCTTTCTGAGCCATTTTCTATATAAATAGAGATCACGTGGACTTTAATAAGGTCAGGGAATGTTTTTTAAATGTCTGTGATTTTCTTTTTTTCCTCAAAACTTAATTTTGCCCATCTGATTTCTGTGGAAGTGGGAACAGATGCCAGAAGCTGAGAACTCCAGCAGCTTTGTGCTCACGCTTACAGCAGAGCAGGATTGGGACCCTCAATTACTATCACATGTAGAGTTACACGTTGGCTCTTAGCTGAGATCTGCAAATGCACTCTGGTTCTTCTACCACGTCAAAGTTAAGGGTGTTTTAGGAAATACGGATGTATCTGCTCCATTTTTATCTGTTCATTTGATGGGTGAGATTTACTTCATGAAAGAAGGGATACGTGGGGTGCGTTCTTGAGCATAAATCCTCAAGTATTGATGCCTAAACTTAAGCACCTAATTCCATGTTTAGGCACCTTCATAACTGGCTCTTTATCTCAGAAAGTGTGTCGGTTTACAGCAAAGTCTAACTATTGATTTACGTTCCCCGTTTGAGACAGCAGGGCTTGGATATTTTTGCCTTTTGCCAAGAAATGAAAGAGTCAGAAGTATTTCCAGTTTTCTCGATGTCTCTTTTTGTGTGCTTCGTTCTGAGGGTACTACTTTTATCCACTTACTGATGAGAATAAGAATAATCTAAATTTGTGCATTTTATACTGTTTACATGGTGTTTCTAATTTGAAAAAGTGCAAGAGGCTCGAGGTTTTTCTAGATTTGTTCTCTAACAACAATTGAGCTCGTTTGGAAGCACACGGCATTTGGGAAGGAGCAGCAGCCTGTGTGTGCGAGTGCCGAGTTCTCAGGCAGCCGTTCAGCGTCGGAGCTGCTGCGTGAATCTGCTTCAGCGAAGCGCTAGCGAAGAAAGGTTTATATTATTTAGGAGCAAGGATTGCAGCTACCAAACCAGGCTCCCTCTATCCTGCTTGTCCACGCTAATATATTTGATTGCTTCACGTAAATACTCTGTTAAAATTGCCCAAGTGGCCAAGTGATTTAGAAAAGTGGGAAGAAGTTCCGCTAGAAACATAGCAATTTTTATAGCAGTTTCTAAAAAGGCCTGATAAAACCTGTTGCAGTACTAATATAATTCTGGTGAAGAATCTGAGAGATACTGCTGGCAGCTTTTTACTGTGTTATGTGATAAACTGTGAAAAGAAAACAGGACATAAATTTAAGCAGACTGTAGTTTACATACTCACGAGCACACCTCAGCAGAGATAACGCGTTACCTTGAGTCAGTGTACAGGAGGGAGGGAGCAAAATGGTGCTACACAGGGGGAAACAAAGACAATCAGGGCTTTCTTCTGGAGCAGCTGCAGCCAGTTCCACTAATGGAAGTGCAAGAGCAGAAACTGGCAGCACAAGGTACACGTTCGTTTTTACAGATGGCAATGCAGACAAGTTGGTAATTGAGAAGGAAGTCGTGTACGTGAGCTGTGTGACAGGGGACAGCCCATTACAGTACTTTCCTGTGTAATTGACTCGGTGAGTTATTGGAGACAGAATTTCTAGTCCTCTTGAATAGTTTTCAGTTGCTGAAAAATTACATCATTATTGTGTGGGAAATGCAGGTTGCTTCTTTCTTTTTTTTTTTTTTTTTGCTATTAGTGTTAATAAAACTTTTAAAATTAATTTTCAAGTTGCCTCCGTGGAGGTCTCTGTTGTTCTGCGGGTAGTCAGTGGCAAAATGCAGCACAAACGAGATCGTATCATTGTGTAGTAGCTGCTGTTTAAGGCACTGGCAGAGATTTAAGGATGATCAGCTTGTGTGAGTTGAAGGATAAAACCTCAAAAATACGTTCTATCTAGTAAAAGAAGGTTCAAGGAAACTGCTTTCAAAAATTATATTTTGCGTAGAGTGATTAAGTAGATATTTAACTCCTTGCAAACCAGACTGACATATAGTTCCACCAGAAAATATTGCTCAGTCTTCATTACAAATGCCTTATACCCTAAATAGGTATATGTGCATTTACTTAGTCCGTGTATATGTATTTGGCGCAACAGAAGATCACGTATATTTTTAACACACAGTGTTTAAAAATCAACCACCGCTAACTGTGGCAAGGAAGTCTGACCTGCAGAAAAAGTTTTTATTGTTTCATATTATGCCACTGCAGATCTTAAAGGGGAAAATGTGAAATTACCTTCCATCCCTGCTTGGATTAACAAGGTAATACGCTGTGAACTACACAATTTTCAACATTAAATGCTCAAATTAATGAAATTAATGAGTCACTGTAAAGTGTATTGTGATTGTTTATGTGATCCCATAGTTGCATGTGGCCCTTAATGGCTGATTACAGCAATGGGAAATCCCAGCCTGTGGAGCTCTGGCTCTGCTGTAGGTGGGTGGTGAGAGCCAGGTCCCTGCCAGTGCAGGGACAAATGTTGGGTCACCTGAAGCTTGGGGGAGGAGATTGAGGTGAGGGTGATGGAGATTTCCAATAGCAAGTGATTTAGTAGCTTCTTTGCATAGATATGTTTTTCTTGATGTAATCATTTATTTTGATCAGCCATTGCTTTACTTTGGTAGTGATTGTGGCATTGTAAACTAATATCTTGCTAAATTCTTCTTGCTGAGTAAGACACAAAGAGGTTGTAGTTCACTACCTGGATTTTGGCTGTCTTTTGGTGGGTTTTTTATGTAGTGAATGCCATTGTCTCTAAGGTAGCTTTACAAAATAGAGATAAATGCTTCAAATACTGGGGCAAAATCTACTAATCTGCATTTTTACTGCTGATAAAAAAAACTTGCAGTTTACATGCACATTAAAATATTTACTCTCCCTGAGGGATCAGGGGTAGGATTCTGAAAGGCTATGCTAGCAGTAATGTTTAATTTACTGTCTGGGGTTTTTTCCCCTCTCTAAACCCCCTTGGATTCCTCTCATTAAAAGTTTGTAATACAGCATATATCATAAAAAGATGCTGTCACAATAGAGCATTAAAAATTCCACTAAACTTTTTATATGAATTAGGTGTGTAATTTTAACTTTCCTCTTGGCGTTTTTACTTTCTTCCTACCTTGCCTTTCCTAACTTCTTTCTTACGCGTCTTTCAAATACAGCTCTTTAATGTAATTGCTCTTGAAAATGTCTTAGATGAAGAGTTCGGATTTGGCACATTAAATTGACTTCAAGAGGCATCTGTTAACTCATAGTTAAGGTTGAAAACAACTTCTACTTTAGGACTCTGCTTTATGTGTTTCGTTTTTTTTATGCTTTGGGGCTGAAAATTTGCTGTGCCTGGTCTATTCCTGAAAGCTGTCCAAGTTATAAACAGAATAAAACCCAATGACTTTCTTTTTAATTTAGACATAGCTATAGCAAAAGCAACTAAAATTTTAAAATGCAAAACTTTACGGGGCATAGTTGTGGCTGTTTTCATAGTTGAGAGAGAAAGCAGTTTTGATTAAACACATTCAGAAAGGTCTGAGTGCCTCTGCAGCCAAAATAAATGAGCACTGGAAGCTTCTTTTCCCATCCTAAACAGCAGAAAGTAGCACTTCAATATCCAGATGCTGTCCAGGGTTTAAACTTTGATTAATCTGAGCTTCACTCAAACTCAGAGAATTAAATCCCTCCTCTTCTAAGGAGGACAATAGCTGGAAAGCCCTGGGAGGTGTGAAACAAGAAACTCCTAAGTACTCAGGGCAGTGCAAATGCAACATACACACTTGTGACCAGGAGTGCATTATAGTATTTTTCTGAACCGTGTGGTAGCAGCCCGGCAATTACAGGAGTGAGACCCACTGCTTACAGCTGATCCTGTCACAGCGGTTACAGCTGATCCTCTCCACAGCAGCTCACCTTGCTCGTGCTGAACCAAACACGTGCAGGTTTCCTGGTCTCGTCCAGACTGCCCGTGTTGCCAGAGAGCATCCAGAGCCAGCGTTTGGCCTTTTTTTCAGTGAGGCGTGTATGGTAGTAGTCCTCAACTTTGTCATTGGAGATAGGTCAGATATATGCTTATTTTTGGGGAACACTGATGATTTCTCTGCACCTTGTATTCTGGAGCCATGATTACAATGTGCTCTGTTTCTGGAATGGTAGGAAAGCCAGAGTCAGTAAAAAAATCCACTCAGGCTTCATTGTATCGGCTTTTTGTGATGGGGAAGTGAAAGTAATGAGAAAAAGACAAGTTTTGTTGTGTCCAAACCAAGAGGGTGATGTAAGAAAAATGCTTCGCTGACGCTTGTGGAGCCTATTTGAGTTTCTAAAAGCATCTCCTGGCAGAAATTTTAAAAACAGGATGTATTTGGCACTAGCAGAGTGTCAGGCACCGTTGCTTAGTCTAGCTAGCTAAAATGCTGCAGTTCCTCAGCAGTGTTTCTGGCTGTGCTTTTACAAAATAGATTTTACTGCATGAAGTTCCATTGAAATAATAACTGAAGGTTCAGTACATTTTTAAATATTTCTTTTTTAGAACTGTGGAGTGTGGTGCTTCTACATGGCTAAAAAGTTTGAAATCGTGTAAACTGTAGTCATCTTTTTAAAATCTAAAGCAGTTTTTATGAAGAACAAGGGACTGATCCTGCCAAGATAGCTGAGTGAATGACTTGTTAAGGTATTCTCTGCTCTTCCATTGCTTAGCAGAAAGCACTACTAATATTTTCATTGTTCCAGAAAAGTATTGGTAACTAGTGAAAATAGTTTAAAGAGTTAAAAAAAAATGAGACATTCGAGCTTGACGATATGTATACTAAGTTTCAGACTTGTTCAATTTGAAACGGTCCAGATATGAAACCATAAAAAATGTGAGTAAATACTCTGCATATCAAGGGTTGTTATGCAATTACATGCTTTCAGCATGGTTCTTACTGAAGGAAAACAGTTAGTAAAGAGATCTGCAATACATGTTCAGTGAATAATTGCAAACTTTCATAGCTTAGCTACATAAAACTAATAATCCACTTGTTGCTTTGCTGTTACTAGAATACTAAAATTTGTGCATAGTTTTTTTCCCCAGAGCAAATCTGCTACGAGTGTAGATTTGTTAGAAAGTTATCTGAAAAACTTGAAATCCCCTCCACCCCACATCCCCCGGTTTTGGTCAATCTCCAAATTATAAACAGCTGAACTGATTTAAATAAATTTTTCAGTATCAAAAAATAAAATAAAAAAAAAAAGTTACATCTGGGCTGACAAAAAAATGTGCCAAGTTCCAGCCCAATGTGATTTGAGACAACATTGATATTAAACGCCCAGACCTAGGAGCTGGAATGGAAATAGAGACAGGCCTTTGCGGCACTGGCCCCTTCAGGATTTGGGATTGCAATGTAGTGGTTATAAGGCTCCAGATGATTAAAGCTTGACTTAATAGATACATATTTTAGTTATTTAGACCCTTTTGGCTTATTCTTCTAAGGATGTACAGGAAATTTTCATGGATAACTCCAGTTAGTGCTAGTGGCATTGATCGCAGACTGAAGCCTTTTTATCTGTGGCTCAAACCCTCTCATGACTAGTTATGTCAATTCACCTTTCCTGAGCTGATCTTAACAGATTATGTAACTATGGTAAGTATGCATTCATATTTGAAAGAGGACAAAAGGTTCCATAGCATATTTATTGGAAATGCTGGCTAGCGTGTTATCGAGCAGAGCACTTGAGCACATGGCCGGGTTTATGGGGACTGTGGGCCGTGGCTCTTGTGCAGACTTTGCTGGGCTGGAGATCAAGTGCCTGTTCCATTGTGAAGCTGCCCAGAAATCCAGAAATATTGGCCATTCCTATTGACTAGTACAAATGCTGAGTATGCAAAGCCAAACAGACTCATGTAGAGGAAGCATCTTTACTAATTCATATTTAGCAAAAACAATTAGAAAATTTATGTTGGCCCATAATCTTTATAAAACTTGGTAAATGGCAAGTAAATGCCCTTTTCTATTTTTATTTTTTTAAAACTGTATTGGTTTTAGAGGAGTACAGGCATTGTGGGCTTTTAAAAACAGCTTCCAGTTTTTCTTCCAGACATCTTTAAAATTTCTCAGGCATACTTCGACAAGCAGGTCAGTTCTGTGGTTAGTGGGATCTGGGAGTCAAGGATATGTAGTCTAATTCTACCACAGTCGAGTTTCACCCCAGGATATCTGTTCTAAAGCTGTTTCATAACGAAGAAGCCCAAGAGAGTAACAGCATTTGAGTTTTTTCAGAGATGGATTATTTTTTAATTCATTAGTATACGTAATCTATGTTGGAACACTTAGGTATTGGAACAATCATTGTTGATTATCCCATAAGGTCCTTAAATACAACAGAAATAACAGATCAGGAAGGTAAAGAAAGGCAAGATATAACTCTTCAAGTTGCGTGTAGGACGAATTTACACACTTAGTGTTAAATTTAGGGAATGATGTTTAGCTGGGCTACTTTGAAATTTTAAATAGATGAGTAGTTTGTAAGTACTAAATAAGCACAGGTAAATGTTTTTAATACATATACTAGGTATATGGTACTACTGGTATACTGGTATACTATGTACTACTAGGTATTTCATAGATTTTTGACAGCTATATAGTCATTGTATTATTTCTTTGCAACTAACACCCAGTTTGGATCAGATCTTTCTTTAAGAGAGAAACAATGAGTTATTTTTGTCAGTTCTTTGAAGATATACTAGTTTCATAGCATTCAATTAAGATTTCAGTGTTGCTACACATTCTGTTGCCATTCAGCTGTGTTCAAATGCAGCAAGTAAACTAGACCACTCTTCCGAATATTTTAAAAGACTTCCATGACTTTGTAGAGGGTATTTCCCAAGCTCAAGGAACACAAACAGAAATGAAAGGGTGGAAAGACTGACTCAGATTAAGACTCCACTTGGTTAATACACCACAGCAAGAAGCCATAGGCCAACAGACAAAAAGTAGGAATGGAAAGGAACAGTTTTGCAGTTGTATCTGAATCCTGGCCATATACAGTCATTTCCACTTGGAAACTTCTCACCCTTCAAGTGGGCCAAATTGGGGTTACTTTAGTGAAGCTTTTATTGTACCCTTGAGGAAAATATTTCAGCAGCCAGGTGAAGTTGTGCAAGGATATGCAACTACAAAAAGAACTGGGAGCTTCAATTTTCTTGTAGATGAGTGCGCCCTCCCAGAGTGAGCTGTGTCTCAGATACACAACTAGTTACATGTTTGCTGAAGGACATCCACTACCATTTAGTTCTCCTCTTATCCAAATTGACAAAACCATAGTACATTTTTGCTTCTGATTTAAGAGACAAACTAGGGAATGATGCAAGGGGGTGAGATAGAGATTATCTTGATGACAATCTCAATTTTATTGTATCACCTTAAGGTAGCACAACCTGCTGTACTAATGAAATTGTGTTCTTGGTTTAAAAGGGCAATTGTTAGCTTGACTTTGTGCTCACTAAAAACATTTCCCCAATCTTGTTAAATTATTGCACTCATTTCAGATTTTTATGGCTGTGCAGCTTACCAGCTCTCGTTTCTTTACGTTTCATTCATTTTCCTTGTATTGATGATTAATGGAGGATGTCGAACGTTAGAGTGAGCAGGCATCAGCAAATGCAAGATCATAATTAGTTTAGCTGACGAGGGCCTCTGATAGCACTTGCATCTGGGTGGAAAAATTACCCTATAGGGAACTGGCTGCTCACCAGGTCTTTTTAGTGATACATTGTGAAACACCCGATGAATCAAATGCCCTTTCAATGCCAAGAAAGTGTTCCAGTCTTGAAGCCAAAATTATGTCTGCAGAAAGCTTTCCATTTGAAATGTATCAGAGTACAATTATAACCATTGTATTTTTTTGGCATGAACAACAGTCTTCTACAGTATGGACTAAAGTTAAACAAATTACTTAAATTTTATGAAACCCTGAAATTTTAACTTATGGTGTTAGTAATTTTTAATTTAGAATAAAATTAGTTTTCACCCAGGCTGTTTTTCCCTGTACTCACCCCTTCTTATCTTAGATGCTGAAGGTTTCTTACTGATTTTTTTTCCTTTGCAGAAAGGGGACCGAGTTGAAATTCAGATTTTCTTTTCAGGAAAAGAATTCCATTTCCTGCTTGTTAGTATTTGTGCCCACAAACACAGCCTGACTTTTGTTTAAATGAAAAGTTTAATGAAATCATTACTCTGTAGAAAGAATTTAACAAGCAATACTCATAAATGTGTCTACTTTTAAATATTCCTGGAGCATTATGAAAGCTGATGAATGCATAGCTCAGTCTGGTTAAACATCACATTCTATTTGGGAAAGTTGTACTGTGCCTTTCTTTGCCTGACTAAAATAAAATAAATAAATCTATCCATCGATGAGGCAGTGTGTTCTGGAGTTCGGGGTGAGGTTCAAAAGGTCTCATTGAGAATACTGTACTTTTATTTGTTTGGCAGAGTTTATTCCTCATTACTCCTCATTCTTTTCTGTGGGAAATATATGGTAACTTATATTGATTTCAGAAATGGGAAAGACTGGAACTGAATATCATGTATTCAATTAATGAAGTATAAGCTCTGTTAAAGGAGTTAGTATGACGCAAATACAAACTGTAATTAATCAAAGTGGTGATGTTTCAGAATTCTCGTTACTGATCATACTTTAAAATCGATCAAGCTAAAAGGAAATAATGTGTTGTGAAATGTGGTGAAGAAACCAAGAGAAGTTTACAGAATGTTGTCTATCAGTTTCCAGAGGAGTTTTTCAGAATTTGCTGTTTAGAAACCATCATTAAATGCACAAAACCTGAAGTTCAAAAAGTTAAAGCTGTTATTCTGAAAAGGCTTTGGTGTTTCACACACCTCATCCATCACTCTAGGGTTAATTATAATGAAAATCAGTGGTGCCTATTAAGCACAATTGAACCTGACCTCATTATGGGCAGTGTGGTTTTATACTGTCATTGTTGCCAGTGTAGAGACAAAACTCCTGTGTTGATTTGTCCTAACTCCGCAGCTCATGTGACTCACCTCTGACCTGTTTTTTTTAATGTGTGGTGTTTTTTTTTCTTCCCTATTTCAGAGACGTAGAGGCTCGGGTGTTTTTTGTGCCAATTGCCTGACCACAAAGACCTCTCTCTGGAGAAAGAATGCAAATGGTGGATATGTATGCAACGCGTGTGGCCTCTACCAGAAGCTTCACTCGGTAGGAAGAACTTACTGGTTTGTTCAGAAAAAAAGGGGTTATAGAGCTAAGCTGGGCAGCTGTGGTCTTGTCTGGTTGTGTGATTAGTACCACTCCCTGGCCTGCAGTTAATTTCCTAACAGGGTTTTGCAGTATGGTCACTTTGGGATCAGATGTGATTCATTATGAAACAGGCTGGGATGCTATGGGTAGACGTGTTTGAGATCACCAGTGATGCATTTAATTATTTTGATACAAAATAAGGGGAAAATTGTTTCTTTTCTGGGAATTCCATTTAAAGGCATACAATATGTTGTGATGAAAGCTCTCTAAATTCAAGAGCCCTCATGATCGTAATAATAACACAAAAGAAAGATTCTTAAGGTTGGACATCAGATCCTAATCCAAAATATCCCTTGCTGTGGCTTTTGTTTTCTTTCACTTCTCTTCCCATCTTTATTCTTGACAGTAAATTTCCTGGAGATATGAGGTGGTGGAGTTTTTTGGATTCTGAAATGACTCAACAAAGAAGCTACTCGATGGCGCTCATCACTTGGTGAGGGTGAGATTCACCATCTCTCAGGATCAGGCAGGGAATAAGTAATAATCATGGACTGTCTATATTGCTTTTCATCTTATTGACACTTGACTTGATCCTGAAAGATGTTGAATGCTCTAGTCCGGATCCAGGAAGGCCATGCTTATGTGTTTCCTTGAATCAGTATCAAAATGCTCAGAATCTTTTAGGTTAAGACTCACAAGTCAAATATCATCCTCTCTTTAATAGAAGCACATGGGAGAGTCAGGTGACCAAGATTTGACTGATTATTTCATTTTTACAACATCTCCATGTAGTTATAAAGTGTAACTATTTTTCAGAAATAGAAACTGAGGATGGCTTTGGGAGTTTGCCAAGGCAACAATAACAATTTAGGCTTGGAGCCCAAATCAGAAATCTATATTGTGGCTGAGAGTGCTTATTTTTAAAACTTTTTTTTTTTTCAGAAATTGCATTTTCAAAAAATAAAAGCCACTTAGGAAATTATATTTCGAATGCATTAAGTGGCTATGCCTATTTCTCTATAAATTTCAGGAATAATCTTCTAAATCTACTATTAGTTTCTGTGAATTTTACCCTTGGTCTTGTGTACAGGCCATATAACAATTCTGTTTGCTCAAGATCCTGTCCAACCCACTTAATAAAAAAGGATAAGGTTCCAATTTTTGAAAGCCAGAAGACCATCACCAGTCTGAAAGGTTGGCTCTGTTTGTTCTGGACTGTCATTCTGAGGTCAATAACTGATTTTAAGCTCCAGAACACCCCAGCCAGTCAGATAGCATCTGAACGGGAGAAGATGGACTAATGCATGATCTCTGGCCAGCATCTTGGCTGGATCTTGCTGAAAGCATAATCTTCCTGGAGATCTTTCCAAGTTCTAGGTGTAATATCTAATTTAAGGAAATTGATCAGCAGTGAGATCCACAAAGGTTTTAAAGAGGACAGTTTCTTTTTTTGATGTTAATTTGACATTTGAGTCCAGCTATTTGTAGAATTCCATTCACAGCCCAAATTTTCCCTTTTTTAATGTACTTTTCTAAACTATGGTGTTGGACCCTACCATGATTATTAGCATAACTTATTGAATAGACAGAAGCTACAAGAATCAGTTTTTAATTCAAACATATAGCTCAGATAATTCTTATGAACCAGTAGTAATGAACTAGTGTGCTTCCAATGATAATAATTAGCAATACAATGTCAAACTTTATTTTATGCATACAGAAAGTGAGAAGTTGACACTATCTTTTAGCTCCACCATTCAAGCATGGCAATAAGCTGTCATTCCGTGGACATTTGACATTAATATCTTCAATTGAACCTTCACCAAACAAACGCAAAGAATTTAATTAAGCCTCCACTCTGCTGTGATACAATAGCAACTCCATTGTAAGTTGGAGTCTGAAATAATCAAACTAATTTCTCCTTTGGGACACTTTTTGAGACAGTCCCATGCAAAGGGATGGTCTTTAGACTGATGCCAGAGAGATTAAAGGGTCTGTTGTTTTGTTTTGGTTTTTTAAATCTATCTGCCTGTCTAGCTAGCTATCTCTTAATGGAAAATTATGGTAGGTATTTGTCATGTATGTTTTTGAATTAATGAGTCTAGGATGATGCAGTTACTAGGTAAAGGTCTGAAACTATAAAAATTAAATGGAATAGAACTGTTCCCTTCTGTGTGCCACTCAGTTAAACTAAATTATGCTCAGTAAAATTTGCTTATAGTAAGTCTGCACATTTCATAGCCTCTTTTTGATTGGATTATCACTATCTAGAACTACTGTCCTCATTACTTCAAGAATGTGTGTAATATACTTATCTCTAAGGTCCTATTTTTACTCGTATTTAATAAGAAGAAAAACATCTATGGTCTGTCAGATACTACTAGGTGGTAGTGACTGACAAATGCTAACATGGTAGTGATTTCTGCTCTAAGTCAAATTTCCCTTTCTATGATACCCTTGAATAATTTTTCAACATATTTTCAAAAATGTCCAGTATATCTAGGGGTCATTTACATGTAGCTTGCCAGATTTTACGCATTTCTCTACTCTACTGCAGACAACTGTGTTAAAAAATGTGTAATAATATTACAGTGGTGAATTGTTAAAATAGTTTTACTTTACATTAAAAAAAATGCTTTCAGTTCACTGCAAACATATACACAATATTCACATTTGCTGAGAGAGAGTAAGGTATGTCCTTTGTCTCCCCAGAATCATTAATTTGTCCATTTATATTGTAGCGCTGTTTCTCATTTTTTAATAGCTCTAAGTCGGTCGTGGAAAACTAGATTTTGTTCCATAATCATTCCTTGGCTACATCCTCGGACACTTTCAGGGAGGAGTTTCAGCTTATTCTTCGAGTATTAGACTTACGTGATCTTCTAGTGGAAAGATCACCTCAATTTCCCATGGTCTCTAGGACGTGTAATCGTAATAATTTACTGAACTATTTGTTGATATTTTTTTTTTTTTTAAGTTAACCATATATTTGAGGTAGTAAGAATATTGCCAATTGATATAGATATGGCAAAAGAATCTTTGTGATCACACTCAATGTAGTATGTGTATCATATAGTTAGTGATCTGACATAGGGCATTTGAAAAGTTCTGGTAATGTTTCCACTATTTTCTAAACCTAGTGCCCCATTGAAAATCAAGAAGAGAGCTTAAACTTTTCTATCTACCTCAGTTGCAACCAAATACAGATTTCTGTCTGCACCTTGCTACTATGAGTAAGAAAAATGTGAGTAGCTTTACTCCAGCAATTAGTCTGTTTTAATCAGCTAAAGACTAATCAGATGAGTACAGTCATTTGCACGCTGAAGAATTTTTAAATTAGACCTACAGCCTTTAACTCCTAATAGCACGTAACTTGGAAGAGCCTGAGATACAAGCGTGTGAGGGCCCTTAGTCACAGGTATGAAGATGTTCCTTTTAACTACTTCCAGGATCAGACTTCATACCTGTAGCATGAAGAGTAAGACTAAAAGTGTTTCCAAACTGTTGAAATGTTACCTTGAAGCCACATGAAAATGCTCTGTAGTCTATAAGTAGAAGTTTAATATGAGCAACATCAAGAACGTTGCAAGATCTCTCAGCATGTCAGTATGACAGTGTTACTATTGTCATAAAAAGCTGAGGAAATTACACTGAGCCAATAATAAGGAGTAGATGCTTATGCATATCAATTGGCTATTGATTTTGCATCTGTAAACTTTATTTGCATACAATTTATGTAGAAAACATTCTAATTTTATCTAAAGAAGATTTTGTCTCAACTTTGATCTGTTTGAGGAGGCTGGTTCAAGGCATTGTTTTTTGGCTAAGTTTAAATTTTTTTGCTTTTTAAAAAACTAAATCAAAGTGTATATTTCTTCTGATTTAGACTTTTAACAGAAAGTAAAACTTTAGCAAGTAGCTGCACTGCCTAAAATGCCATTAACCATTAAGAAAGAACCAACCTCAGGGAAATAAATATGTGAAGGAGGAGGGAAAGATGGCAAGTCAAGAGAGAAACTGAATCCCTAGGAATAATAGAGTGCTCTTCCAGCTCTGAATATTTTTATACTAATTCGAAGTTATGAATATATATAAATTATGTTGCATTCAACGTACAAATTGTTTTAGGTATTGACCGTAGGCCAAAATTTAATTGGCGCCTATAAACAATGGTCAAAAGGAAAAATTCCAAATAAACATATAAGTGGAATACTGTGTGGGGCACTTTTCTGGCCTCCAACCAAAATAGGATTATGTGTGTATTTGGATGAGACAAATGGCAACTGCAAGCACACCAAACTGAATTACTTTTAGGTAGTTTTTGTTGTTTTAACGTCTGCCCAATAGAGCAACACCTACCAATATTACAGCACCATCTTTCGTTCACATACCATGGCCTGCCTGTTGAGGGGCCATTCAAAGAGGCCTGGCTGCTCTCCTTCCTCATACTATTTTTTTTTGTCTTCATGCAACAGTATTTTCAGTTCTCATCTAAACAGGCCACCTACCCTGAGCAAATGGAAACAGAAGTCTTCACTTCGTTCTTGCTTCTGCCTTTTCCTCGATGCTTTTCTTTTCTTAACAGACCCTTTTTTTCCCCACCTTCTGATGACACCTTCTCTCCCCAGTGACTTACTGTGTAACATTTAGGAAAAGTTAGTAACATTTAGAAAGAACTAACAAGTCTTCTACTGTTAGTTGAGCTAACATCAGTAACATTTAGAAAGAAATACAGTAGGGATAAAAAAGGGGGAATTGGTACCAAAGGCCAAGGTTGACCTTTTGGTGCTTAGGAGAACATTTTTCCTAGGCTTTCTTCTCCATCTTTCTTAGTCCCTTTCCAGCCACCATCGTCCCACTCACCATCACAGTGAACCTGCAGCCCTTTTGCTGGGTGACAGCAGTGGTGCTCAGCAAGCTGTATATTTGCTTGCGTTTTCTATCCGTGTCAAGGAGGGGTGGGTATCAAGGTAAGCGTTACCCAGTTCTTGTCATAGTGTGATTGGTGCAAACCTCTCCCTGAGAGCTGCTCCGGTGACATGGTGCCAGGTATCTCCCACCTCATCCGCAGCTCTCAGCACCCCCTTTCTGTGTGTCTCCTACAGAACTTTTCAGTAGTAAGGCAGCCTGGATACTTCATGCCTTTCTAATTAAATATGTATAGCATGTCTAAGGTGGTTGACTTCGTTTTGATAAAACAAACCAATTCATACTTTACTTTTAACCTGAGGGGCAAGGAATCTGCATTTTGGTTGAAATCTGGTCATTCCCACAAAACTGTTAGAATCACATAATGGTTTGGGTGAAGGAACCTTCATAATACAGCTCTTCACGAAAGAAAACATAAATTTGTGTGAGCATGGTCTTGCAGGTTTATTTAATGTCTCTCTCTTTTTTCCTTTTGTTCATTATGTGTGTGTTCCATGCAGACTCCCAGGCCTTTAAACATCATAAAGCAGAACAATGGTGAGCAGATCATTAGGAGAAGAACAAGAAAGCGCCTTAATCCGGAGGCACTTCAGGCTGAGCAGCTAAACAAACAGCAGAGGGGTAGCAGTGAGGAACAAGTCAATGGAAGCCCATTAGAGAGGAGGTCAGAGGATCATTTACCTGAAGGTCACCAGAGAGAAATGCAGCTTCCCAGCCTCAGCAAATATGAGGCCCCAGGTTCATTGACTAAAAGCCATTCTGCTCAGCAGCCAATATTGGTCAGCCAAACTCTGGATATTCACAAAAGGATGCAACCTTTGCACATTCAGATAAAAAGTCCTCAGGAAAGTACTGGAGACCCAGGAAACAGTTCATCAATATCAGAAGGGAAAGGAAGCTCAGAGAGAGGCAGTCCTATAGAGAAATACATGAGACCTGCGAAGCACCCGAACTATTCACCACCTGGAAGCCCTATTGAAAAATACCAGTACCCACTTTTTGGACTTCCATTTGTACACAATGACTTTCAGAGCGAAGCTGACTGGCTGAGATTCTGGAGTAAATATAAGCTGTCTGTTCCTGGGAATCCACACTACTTGAGTCATGTGCCTGGCCTACCAAATCCTTGCCAAAACTATGTGCCTTATCCCACCTTTAATCTGCCTCCTCATTTTTCAGCTGTCGGATCAGACAATGACATTCCTCTAGATTTGGCGATAAAGCATTCCAGACCTGGGCCAACTGCAAATGGTGCCTCCAAGGAAAAGAGTAAGGCACCACCAAATGTAAAAAATGAAGGTCCCTTGAATGTAGTAAAAACAGAGAAAGTTGATAGAAGTACTCAAGATGAACTTTCTACCAAGTGTGTGCACTGTGGCATTGTCTTTCTGGATGAAGTGATGTATGCTTTGCATATGAGTTGCCATGGTGACAGTGGACCTTTCCAGTGCAGCATATGCCAGCATCTTTGCACGGACAAGTATGACTTCACAACTCACATCCAGAGGGGCCTACACAGGAACAATGCACAAGCTGAAAAGAATGGAAAACCTAAAGAGTAAACCTTAGCACTTAGCACAATTAAACAGAAATAGGTTTCCTTGATGGGAATTCAATAGCTTGTAATGTCTTGTGAAGACCTATAAAGCACTTCATATAGAGAGCATGCCTTATCCAATATTAAATCCCTTGTTCTTTTATTTTTTCTTTTATTTTTCTTTTTTTCTTTTCTTTTTTTTTTATTTTTTTTTTCCTTTTAAATGAGTGGGTTACCGAGGAAAAAAAAGCAGTTGGATGGTGGCCAGAAGGGGGAAAAGATAATTATATGGGACACGGCCCACCAAAGCTAGCCAGAATGCAGTGGATCGTGGTGAAAAACCTTGAGAAAATTTTAACGGGAAATTAATACCTTTGCTATTGTGTAAGAGACATAACTGGCAAGAGAGCAAAGATGTGTATATGTATATACTGCTGCAGGGGTATAGTGAACATATGCACATTGTATATAAGAACTAGACTTGTTAAATATACAGATGTTAAAAGGTCATTTTCTTTTCTTTAATTTGGGCTAATTTCTGCCCTACAACATGCCTTAGGATCACTTTGCCCTCAAAGCTTTGGCAGTAATTTCATCTAGATACTCTCAGACTCAGCTGATTTTTAGCTACCATTTTATCACTATGTTCTTTCTGGCACACTTTAGTCTAGGAAAACCATTTTGTGCAAGCGATGTCTCTAATACAGAAGCCACACTCCGGGTTTAATTTGCATAGAACAAGGTAACCTGCTGTATTTTATTTTAATATATTTTTAATATATTACATTTCTAAACCTTAATGTCTAAGGTTACTTCTCCACAGGCTTAACATTGCTATACATACCAGTCAATCCCTTCAGTAGACTTATACCAGCTTTTGCTAAGTAGCATTAAATGTCTTCATAGTACTTTTTAATACTTAAAGCTTTGTTAAAACTATCCATGAAGGGAACGCTCCTCAGCATAACTGCTCAGGGAAATAGGGCTAAATAACTAAATATTAAATAATTGGTTAAAGGTGCTGTTAGACGAGCCTCAATGCTTGCTACAAGGGTGTACAAGAACTGACTTCAATCATTTTCATTATAGTGTCCCAACCAGTAGTTTATTATTTTGCCACAGGGATGAAGAAGATATTACAAGCTACTGGATGCACTGTCAGATTAACTTATTTCATTAAAGAAGTTGGGAGAACAAATAGAAAAAACCTTATTTTTCTAGTAAATATTAATGTATTACATTTCAAATAATGGTGCCTGACATATTGAATAATTATTTTCTACAGTGTACGTATGCAACAAAGATATTCCATCATGCATTAGAGTCAGTTCTGGCTCTGCCTCGCTGTTTACATTTGCAAATGTAGCAAACAAGGTAATGAAGCAACTATTTCTATTGCAGTAGGTATCTTTTTTTTTCTGTGTGTGTGCATTAAAGTTGTAAACGATAACATGAAATGAATGAAATTTGTTGATATTAATGGTATGGAAAAACAAGAAGGAAATGAAAATATTTTTATGCCTACTTAGGAAAAAAAGGGTAGCACTATTCATTCCAAGTACTTTTGTATTCTTAAGCTCTTAACTCACATTGTTATGCTTAAAATGATAAACATATATCCTCTTTTTATTGCTTTGTCTGTGTTTCAGAAGAAACATTTCAGAAATTATTTTGATAAGTGCTGTTTGACGATGCAGCACTGATGTTTTATTGCATTCTGTAGTAGCATTGCACTCCATTTTTACAATATTACGCAGTTGCTTTTTTGTTTTGTTTGGGTTTGTTTCTTTTTCGCAGTGCAGGGTCTTAGTTCCTTATGGTTGGATGGCAGGTGTAGCTCAACTGGTTCATGAATGTTGCAGTGAATGAAGTTTAAAATGTCTTTCTGATATTATGTTGTCTTTTATTTCTCCATTCATGCATTTTATTTTTTAAAATGTTCTATAAAAATATCTCTGGACTAAGTCCTCACTTGAGATTATATGTAAAGGGTCCTATTCTGATCTCACTTACATGCCGCCTTTCTCAGATTTTCATGTAATTGAAACTAAAGCATCATAAAAAAAAAAAAAAAGTTCTTGTATTTAACTTACCTGAATCTCACCACTCTCCCTTCTAGAATTTGGTGCACTTATAAGATACTTAACCAGATAGACAGGGAGGTGGAAGATAAAAGGAGAGGTGATAGGAAATGTTTTATAGGGGTTGGCAAAAGGAAAACCAGGGAGGAACTGGCCTAAACGTTCAGCACTTTGATAGTCTTTTGAAAAATAATGTGCCTAAAGCAGCCAGCAGTGAACGTCACCATGCATGAGGAGCACTTACACAGCTGAGCACCAAAGGTCTTACTGACCTTGGCAGTATTTTAGGTGTTACTTTATCACAATGGTGAAATGCTATTGCACAGTTTCTCTGATTTGTTAGGCACGGACAGGCTGTTGTTCAGCATTAGGCTTGCATTCCTTCCTGCTCCACCCATTGCTTCTATACTGGTGAGCAGCATATGGAAAGTCCCACTCAATCTGTTCATGATTGAGTTCTATAACCCTTCAATAGTGTTCTAGATTAGCAAAGGATATTGGGCCACATTCTTCTTCTTCCATTTTTTAGATGAATCTCCTGCTTGATACCAGTGCCAGACAAAGTCTGGTTATGTTTTTACTATTGTTCTCCAATAATAAGTTCTGACTTGGTTTTTGTGGATTTATTTCTGTTGGGTATTTTTTTGTTTCTTTTTTTTTTTCTGTGGGGACTGAAATAGATTGCCCTCGTTTTGTTACGTCAGGGTCCAGCATGTGTCCTTTTCAGCTTTTCCAAGAAACTCGTTAGACTCACTTAGCGGTGATTTTTATCAGCTTCAGAGGTAGCTGCCTGCCGGTTATCATTAGTTACTGGTTCGACTTACTTCATCTAAGACCTGCCAGTTCTGTAGCTTCTTCATTGATGGAAGCTGCACCTCCATGGCAAAATATTTTAGGGGGGACATGCGCATTGTAAGACTTGAGCACCACCCTGTACTTCATAACACCTCTTGCTAAACTCAGAAGCAGAGGCCAATAGCAGGAAATACACATATCAAGGTTTGGGGATGAGGAGAAATGAAATCTTATGAGTGCAAAGAACAAGACAGATTTTTGAATATTAGTATTGCACACTTAAATGGTGCAAATAAAATTTGAAAAAAGTTTGTTGTTCTTGCCATGACATATTGAGATGTTCTAAGATGTCTGCTTTGTAAGAAATGCAGTTTTGCCATAGCCTGTTCTCTTTATTGGGGTGAAGGGAACACAGTTTTGTTCCATAACAGAGAGGTGACTCCATCCTTCTTTCAGATCCCCTCACAACGGATCTTAAGCAAAAGAAAACTAAATCCTGACACTGAAAAAGAATAATCTTATTTAATAACTCTCAGGTAGAAAACAACTTTAGCACACACAAGTATTTGATCAACACATGCTGCATTTTTATCAACTTACCGCACTAAAAATCAAACGTTCAAAGAATCTTTGCTCTCGACTTAGCAGTGTCTTCAAGGTTTTTTCTTCTCTTTCTAAGGAATGGTATTTTGAGATCTTAAAATATATCTCAAATTGGTCCACGAAATAAGTAGATAGTTCAAAACCAGAGGATTTGCGGTGCTTGTTATTAATCAGATTGCAGAACAAGAGCAACATTTCCATTCACTCTATATAGTGGGAACCATCATGCAGCACCTTCTGCAAACTGGACTGTCTTTAAGGCATCCCTTCGTGCCTGCTGCCCCTAGGTTCATGCAGCAGGAGACAAAGATTTTCCAGAGCATGGTTTGCATTCAGGTGATGAACCCAGAGTGCTTTCCAGAAGAGGTTTTCCACCTAATTGCTGATGTGCTGATGAAATTGCCCCCATATTTGTTCGTGGACCATCCAGAAAGGGGGAAGTATATCGGACACTTGTATCTCATTTTTGCCTAAAAAATGTGCTGTTGCTCATTGCAGCAATTGTAAAGACAGAAAATTTAGAGACATTTCAAGAAGTTGAGGCATGCTGTGGGTGAGAGATTATTTTTGCAGTTAGAGGGGCAGCAGGACAAATGCGACTGATGATAATTGTATACAGTGCTGAAACGTAGTGGTTGTGCAGTGGGGAGACCTGATTTGGCAACTGTGGATTAGTGTACAGTTTGGGGATGGACTTTCAAGTCCATCTTTGGACCGGACAGTGTTGCTTCATAGTCATAACTACTTTCTTTATGTTCTAAGGATATTGTCTACCATCTGCTTTTTGCCCACGATGTCTAAATAAATTCCTGTTCTGCTCCTGTATTGATTTTTCTTGGCTGACTTAACATGCTAATTCCTAATACTGGTCAGGAAAAGCCAAAGAGATTAGAAGTTCACTTGTGTTCAGCCAGAAGGGTAGACATATTTCCTTCTGCTTCTGTGGAGACAGTTATGCTTGGCAAAGAACAGCAAGCAATTTGTCAGCATATCTCAAATGTGACAGATAAGTGAGAAATCCCTTCTAAACTTTTCTATAAAGTTAAGATGAGCCAAGTAGAATGATTTACATGATTTCCTCACCCCAGAATAGGGTTGCTCCCTACCCTCCACTTCACAATTTCATTTCGTTCAGCCAGCTCTGGAAAGCTGACAGTTGGTGAGATGCTACCTATACAGTAATCACATATACTCAAATTTACCCCTTTTTAAGACGATAAAAGACAATTATTTAATGGCTACCAGCCAGATAAATACTGGTTTCATTTGTTTTTTGAGTACACTTAGTAAAGTAAAATTCTTAGACTAAACATTTTAACAGCAACCACAGTTTTCCATTCCTATCATTTTGGCCTCTGAGCTCTATGTAGAAGGAGAACAGGAGAAAAGGAAACATCTCAAAATGCCATTGTAAATTTAGATTATAGAAAATTCACCAGCAGGAAATGAAGAAAAAAAAAAAAAGAAAAAATAATTTTAAAAAGTACTTTATAAAGAATGACTTCATGTTGCTAAAAACCATCATTAAACCTGTAGCCATGATTTGACTCTAGAATGTTGGCTCTTAATGTTTTGTCCTTACAACACATGAATGTGTTTTTTGTTTTGTTCTGTTTTGGATTTTTTGTTTTGTTTTGTTTTTTGGTTTTCATAGTGCATGTTCATTTCTACTCACAAACATGTTCTTGGTGTATTTCTTATGCAAACAATCTTCAGGCAGCAAAGATGTCTGTTACATCTAAACTTGAATAATAAAGTTTTACCACCAGTTATAAATCAGATTCATGTCATTGTTTCTGGGGAGAATGTAATGTCATGGTGTCACAACACCATAGCGGGGTTGGGGAGGAAAACAATGTGGAGTCGATCTGCTCTGAGAACACAACAAGGCCTGACAGCATCTTTGAGTAACAACTGGTGATTATGGATGAAAGGCAAAGGCAGAATTACCTAAATGGTAAATGCCTGAAAAGAGAGGAGCTCCTTCAAAAACAGATTAGCCCTATTGCAGTCCCTCCATTAAGCACTCTAGATGCGATCCAAAACTCGCTCAAGCTAATGACAGGATTTAGCGTGAAAGTCTGTTTCAGTGGGGTTTGAACTTTTCTCGGTACTCCAGCAGCCTGCCATTACACTGCTGGTTTTTCTGCTGCCCCAAAGAGAAGCAAACGCTAGAATAATTTTGAGAAATTATGTAAGAAGGGCTGTGGTGATCTTTAAATAATCCCTGATGCTCAGGACCGTGGTTTCACATCATGCCCGCAACTCTTTCAGGAAATCCTGCTTGGTCCCATCACACAGATTATTGACCTAATGGTGACAGAAGAACAAAATACCACCTACAGCGTCGCCACCACCACTTTCTGCGGCAGCCTTGGAGGTTTCTTCAGAGATCCCGAATTGAAGCAGTGACCAAATCAGCTCAGCTTGGCATTTCTGTTCAGATGAGCTCATAGCCCAGGGTGGTATGGCTCCCAGCCACCATTTCCATTATGCTGTAATTTCCTTTCTCCATAGGTTTTTGTCTCATCTTCATGGTTGAGGGACTGTTCACTCTCATACGAAATAATGTTTTAAAGTAATACAAAATGGTAAAATCTGTTTATAATGTTAGGGTACAAATGTTCTAGAGCTAAATTTTAAAAGCACCGTGCCAGAAATAACTTCCCCCGCAATTCATTCTTTTGGTGAATTCAGATGAAGACCTCATGCGTTTTCAGTCTCTTTTTAATTTCCTGAGATTAATAAAAAATAACTGTAATAAAAAATAAAAAATAAAAAGCTTTTAAAGGCAGGGAGAACCAATTTTGGAGACATGAACTTTATGCTGAAATTTTGTGCCTTTTGAAAAAGATGCCATATGCAAAAGCCAGTCGACAGGCATTATGTAAGACTATATATATATATACATGTTCATGTACAGTCTGTATATATATGTAAGAATATTTATAAACACTATATATACTATATATACACATACAGAGATATATATTCACACAAAGTTTATATAAGTACGGAGAGAAAGTGTTAAAATTTAAAAATCAAATATTTTCACCTTTTTTAAGAACATTTTTTGAGGCTAACAAGATGTAACCCAGATTTGTGTTCTCATTATAAAACTATCCTTGACCAATGCAATCTGCCTATAATCAAAGTTAAAAACAGTTTTTAATGTTGCACTCCTGTCTCCATATACTTAAGTGAGCTCATAATTGTAGGAGCTGATGACCTCAAATTTTCCTGTGTGGTTCTACTATTTCTATAGGCTACTTACAGTGTTAATGCCTTCCTCTTATAACAGTATCTCCACATGTAAGCAGCTCATATAAGTGCACACTGACATTATTATCATGTCTTAATACATGATAATACATGATTATAAGGTTTACATTTGTGCCAAGAATCTAGGGACTTCTAGCAGCAGTATCCTTGATTATTTCCTGTTTAGTTTTTACTACTGCCATATCTTGACACAGCTCAGAACTCTGTTGTCCCAGGTACAGCCAGGCCAAGAATATAAAAGATACAAGATAATCCATCTGCTAGTAGCAAGTCCTGACTCTCATAAAAAAAAGATATTTAAGTATATAAAGTAAAAAAAAAAAAACAAAAAAAAGAGTAAGTATTGGTGCTGATGCAGAAGAAAATGGACAGAATGGATAAGCAATGTACTTCATTCTTCATGAAGCAGAAGCACAGTGTTTTAAATATTACAGTACTAATAGAAGAAATGGCCTAGTTATCTTACAACCTTATTTATCATAAATCACAAAACCTACTGTCTATAAAATTGTGTTGACAATGGGTGGGGATATATAATCAACAAAACAGCAGAATGTCAGTGAAAGTTTTCACTTTATGTGTCCGTACTGGAAGTTTGACTGTGATGGGCAATTACACTGGACAGTCAGGACAGCTGAACCATGATGGAGGTAGAGTTTGTCCTGATACCAGCTCCCCTTGATTTCCCTGAAGAGTCTGACTAATCCTTGTGTGCGGAACAAGAGTATCAGTGGCTCCTTTCTGTAAATGAAAGTGTCTCCTGTACATCCAAAGAACAGAAGTGTCTTTCACACATTGTGGTTACAATGTCAGGGGAAGTGTCTGATTCACTTCCAAATGCTACTGTGGAATTGACAGCTTGATGGTGAGATTGACAAGGTGACAGTTCTGTCACTGACCTCCAAACAACTCCATCAGCACTGACACATCGGTGGAGTTGACCATTTAAAAGAGTAGAAAATAAATACATTAAAAAGAGAACAAAAACTTGTTGCAACGCTGTGTAAAGACAATGGCTTAAATCTGCCACCGAAAGACTTCAGATTAACACTTTTTTTTGCAAAGGCGATGCACCTGCTGTGGCCTTATTTCAGAGTGGAATAATTTTTTATGATTTGTAGTACAGAAAGCAAAGCCCCTATTCTCACTGTGGCATTCTTCGAAGAAAACAAGACAATAATGGAGTGTAAAAATGGATTAGGAAGGCTTTCTAAATTATTGTTTCAAGGAAAGGATCTAGATTTTCCTCTTATCACTTCTTTTGATGAAGAAGATTTCTTGCAAAGCAAAATAAGGATATCTTATTTCCCTTTTAATCAAAGTAAAGTATTTTCCTCCCTTATAGAATCTGATAAAACAGAAAATAGATTTCAGGGTGTGAAAGTATGAGATGCGGAAGCCTTTTAGAAATGTAAAGTGATTTTTCAAAGTGTTCCCTAAGGGTGGCATTCATATTGCGTACTTGGGACACTCAACTGTAAATACACATTATGTTCCTCATCTTCCTACAGAGTCAGTCAAATGTTCAGAGCAGGAGCTCATTAGATGTTCATAGCTGCCCACTAGAAAGGTCCAGACTGGATGATCTCCAGAGATCCCTTTTAGCCTAGATAATTCTGTGATTATAAACGTTTACAAATTCAGTCCATTTATGTTTCTCCCTTGTGGGTACAGTATATACAGCAGGGAGCATTGGAGGCAAAGGCCAACAAAAATTGAAGTACATCTGTAGATTAGATGGTGGAGCATATGAAGAGTTCTCTATCACACAGGCCTTTGAGGCCAGAGCTGGATGAAAATACAAAATAGCCCCTGTTAAACACATGGCTCTCAACTGGAGCACAAAGGCTCTTCCAGCTATTTACATTTCCATAATAACTCACTGTAATAAATCCCTGGTAATTATACATTAACCTCTACAATTAAGCATAACATGCTAGGCTGCTGATATGCTGACATCACTATCATACTCGTTAACATGCCTCTTTGGCTAACTTCTGTATTATCTATAAATCAAGCTGGGAATATTCAGAGTCGTTGGATAATGACTGTTTGCAAGGCTTAGTGGCTCAAGCAGTTCCTGGAACACTTAGACTGGGGCCAACCACACGTGTCCAGCTGGGTCCTGGGCACAGCTGGGGAGTTAGCACAGAGGATACCACTCCCAGTTATTGGGGGAAGGGTCTGAATAGGGCTGTGCTGCTTGTACCCATTCTCTTGGGACAGTTTTCCAGCAGGAAGCACCAAGAGCCATGGGTTACATTCTGAGCCACGGACAACTATGTGCCAGAGAATGGCCTGGAAGATTTTTGGTTTACTGACATTGTCATTGCCTCTGTTTACTCATGCCTCTTGTCTGATGAGGGTGGCTGGAGCAGCTTTACCTGATTTTCAGTATCTATCTGCAATTTGCTATATTTAACTAGGTAAGCTTTAAAAACAGAAGCACTTTCAGATTCATCTTATATATGGACATCATCTTTAGGAAATAGGAAATGTTTCGTAGTACTGCATGGGGGGTGGTCTTATTACTATTTAGCTCAATTGTAGACAGAGCTATACAATATGTACATAATAGATGTCTGCACTTGATCAAATAGATCATATTCCTATTTTCTGTTGTCTTACGTTATAAATATTGTGGGCAAATCTTCAGCTTCTAATAACACAAATAAACCGACAACAATGAGCATTCCCATGCTTCCAGTTTCATAGAAAATAACATGGCCATCCATTTCAAGCTGTTGTAATTACCAACACTTTTGAAACAATGTAGTTTTTCTTGCCCAGAAAAGGGCAAAGATTTTTTTAATACAAAATGTTTCAGTGCTGTTGTGAAAACTTCTTTTCTCAAAAAGGATTTGTTTCAACACATTTTTAGTGAGCTTTACTTAGAACTTAGTAAGTTTTATTTCAATTCCCATTCTAGGAAGATTTTGGTTTGACTTTGGAAAATCTCCATCTATGTCTATGTGCCACATTGAAATGAGTATTCTTGCTGCTCTTTAATGGAAGCCACTCTACAAACAAATTCTGAACTACCTCAATTATTTACTAGAAGAAAAAACTAGGTGCAGCTCTTTAATAAATCATATAATACTTGTCTTTGGAGATGCACTCACTCATTCTCTGACATCACCTACACACCTAAAGATTGCAGTGATGTTTTTTGTCATGACATTATACAATATCCCCTTTTCTGTATGATTGACAAACTGATATATTAAAAAGCTTTTAAAAGAAAATATACAATTCTCTTCTACAGAATTTGTTTCAGATTAAGCAATGAAAGTAATGAAGATTAATTTACCCATAGAGGCCACCAAGTTTACACTTAAGTCAGTTTTCTTCATTTCCTGCAGACAGACTGTAGTGCTGGTGAGGAGACATTGAATAAAACAGGAGAACTGCCTGAATTACTGGTAAATGCAAAAGGGCAGACTTTACCCTGTGTACAGTCTAAGATGATAAAGATATTTGGCAGCCAAACAATGCCGGAAAGCCTAAATTTGAAAACAAACAAACAAACAAGATAGGAATTTCACGTTGGAACATGGGGACTGAAAATATTATTAAAGGAGCAAGGGTAAAATGTGCAATTATATTAATAAACACCTTAACAAAATACAACAGTGGTCAAATATGTACTTAATAAAGGTTAATGGTAATGAGTACAAAAGCATAGCAGTGTTCCAGGGACTTTAGAAGTGTTGGATCTGACCGCTATTACACAAGATATTGTCTGATTACTGGGAACAGGCCTTGGAAGGGAAAAGGCCTTTTCTCATTTTCTATCAACTGCCTGAGGCCACAATCTCAGTAACACTTCAAGCTAGAGATGCTGCCAGAAGAGGCAGTCCCCCTCCTGTCTGCCCTGCACTGCTCTCCTCCTTCTACCGGCACAAGTACCTGTGTTTTCATTAGATGTACCAGATCAGGGAACTGATTTTGTCCCACTGGCTCCCATAAAGATGACTGTTAACCCCCATTTATTCCCCGATCCAGTTCCCATCACCGCCACAAAAACACCTGTGTCTGCGGTAAGTATGTGGTGGTAAAATGAGTAGCCGGTGACGTGGAAAAAGGCGGTATTGGGTTTTTCTTGGCAGCTAACATCAGTCTGAAGTGTTTAGAAACCTATAGTCTGGGGGGCTGTATTGGTCCTGGTTTAGAGCAGATTCTCAGCTGTGCATCAACACTGAATTTTGTTGCTCAAGGTCTATGTGCAGGGTGGTGATGAGGGGCAAAACCTCAGCTGCAACACCCCAAAGACCCTCCTTTCCCTGTGCTGGCAGCTGCAAGATGCCCCCTTGTCCCTCAGCGGCCATGGCTTAACTGTCCTCCAGTAGCACAACTGCATTCAGTCTTCTTTTCCTTATGCAGAAAGAATGATCAAGTCCTGTCATTTCCTTATGCCCACACCATTGCTTTGTGCAAGTGCCTACTTTGCCCATGCCAGTAGAAAACCCAGGCAAACTGACTTTATGCATTTCTAACATGGGCTATAGAAAGTTTACCTACTTCTTGCTCTTCATCATCAATAATTTTTCAGATTTATCGTTGCACTGCCTTTGTACTCCATAAAGCTGAGCACTGCAGACTCCTCACCAAAACAAACCTCTACAGGTAAGACGAGATGGAGATAAAGCGAACTGGATGGGGAAAGTTTCAAGGGTTCCTCTCTTATTTCTTGTGGTTAATAGACAGACATTTTTCAGTTTGTAGGGTTTTTTTCCATCTGAATAGGAGGAGAAACTTCTTTACTTTGAGAGTGCCAGAGCACTGGAACAGGCTGCCCAGAGAGGCTGTGGAGTCTCCTTCTCTGGAGACATTCAAGATACGCCTGGACACATTCCTGTGCAATCTGCTCCAGGTGAACCTGCTTTAGCAGGTGGGTTGGACTAGATGATCTCCAGAGCGCCTTTCCAACCCCAACCATTCTGTGATTCTGTGATTCCTTTGTTCTTTCTATCTCCCTCCCAGTTTCTCCTTCATTCCACTGTGCACTTTTCCTTGATCACTGCATTATTTGCCTGTACATAGCCTAAAAATGCTAATTTTTCTTTGACAATTAAACACTCCCAAATATCCTCCCTGGCTTTGCCTGTGGAGCCACTGAAACATTTGATTTTGATCCAAGATTCACGCTCTCTTTACTTCAGGATTTTCCTGTCCTCTTTGTTAGTTCTGTAATAATTAATACTAATTTACTAAGACAAAGTTTTGTGACTGCTCACTAGACACCTGAGACTGGAACTCCTTGACTGTTGATGCAACGGGTGACACCAGGAGATTTTGTGGATGGGAGAGCTGCACAGGGAGGGCAGGTGCTTTTTCTTGTATAACAGAGTCAAAACTCAGCATCATTCTGCATTTTGGCCTTTTGAAAAATAGCACAAATGGTTTGATAATAGCAAAGTGCCCAGCTTCACCCACCTTCCCAATGGGATTTGCCTCTGAAGATTCCAACTCCAGACTCCCTAGAGTATTTATTGCCACTGGGTAGGGGATTAATCTAGGACAAGCAAAGCAATTACTGCCCGCAGCTACGTATTTCCCCACACCCCCTGCAGAGGAACCTTTGCTACAGCTGGAAGAGCTCGGCTGGACATATTTTGACACCTTATCTGCACAGGTTAAATACTTAGCTCAACTCTGCAGAGCTTTACAGGACTGTGAAATGGGAAGACCTGGGCACAAGAGTTCCCTATCAGCTCTCCTCGCTGAGGGCAACCTCTGAAAGCAGAGCAGGGGGAGGACTGCGGATGGGTGGATGGCTCTCAGATGTCCATGGGACACAGCAGTGCAGTGCCCACTCGGAGAGACCTGAGGATGCTGAATCTCCTTCATCCTCCTGCCAGTCACCTTCTACTCCCTATATTATCCACTCTCATCCCATTGACTCGCCCGCATCGCGTCTCTGTGCCTTGCACAACTCCAAAACCAGTCTCTGGTTTGTGAGCTATTTTCCTTGAATAGAGAGGGTAACTGGGGAACAGAGAGGAAGTAGGAAAAACTAAGGACCAGATCCTGAATGCTAAAAACCCACCACTCTGTTGTAAATTTCAAAATTCTAAGACTCCCTGAGGTCCCACTGAAAGCAGAGAAGCAGAAAGAAGGAGCTACAGCCAAATATTACAGATCTGTAGCACTACTCCATGTATACGTTAAGCACATAGTCTTTAAAAATGAATATATTACTAAACTCTCCTTTAACATAAATGACAGAACCTGCTTTTTCAACAGCTGAATATCTAGCTTTTCATGAAAATTTTATCTCTTTTTAAGGTGTTTGAAGCTGTGTGGCTGAAATACCTTGAAAATCTTGACCTCGAATATTTTACATAACTTTCATAATTAATATCGTGAAGGATTTGGAGAGTGGATATCCATAGAAGAGAAAACAGAGATACAGCAAACACACAGCATGCATCTGTTATTGTGTCTATGGGTTCATAGCAATGGATCATAAGGAGTGTGCAAGAAGGATTTGTCTGTCCGCCTTCTTATAGCATGAAAAACCACAAGACCAACATACTGTTTTCTGCTTCTCAATTTGAATTACAACAATTTTGTGTTTTATTTCTAAAGCAATAATTTATGAAGGGATTACAGAGCTTATTCACTGGGATGTCTTCAGAACCACTTGAAATGTAGCTTTCCATAAAACATTCTAGGTGAGATAGCCAACGTTTGTTTTAGCAGAACTGAAAATGAACTTAGTCAATTAGAAAAGTACATGGAATTTAGGCTTGAAAAATGTCAATATTTCAGCCAGCATCTGGCAAACCTATAATTCTTTCTCCTATGCTCACGAAATGTGAAGAAAGCTAACATGGTCTTATATTTATAGCACTATTGCCTCACAAATATTGAGTTAAATGAGCCAGTTAAATGAACCTACCTGCAGAACCTGAGGATGTGGGGACTATTGCCTGGATGGCATAGAGGAGCATGTGGAAATCTGAGATGCTATGGTAAACACTAGGAACAGATAGATACTGAGCTAGAGAATATCTCTCTTTCCCATTCCAGTACTGTGATAATAGAAATGGAATATTTAACACCTTGATTTTTTTAATCTCTTCCAAATCTACCTATTTCTGCTGACTGGATACCTTCTAGAGTCACAGTCCACACTTATTTTATTAACACAAAGAACTGGCACCATTTAGTGAACCAGGATAATTTCCTGTAGATTATGGGTTTCCTTAGAGACTTCTTAAGTATTGATTATTCCCAACCCTCTTTAATTCATAAAGCATGGTGAGACCACAGCACAAGGGAAGCAGATCTGCCAATAATGGCCAAAGAGAAGAAGTTTGCTGGGCCATAAGCCTTTGCCGAAAAGCAGACAGAAATCGACATTCTCCTTTTCTTTACCTCGTTCCCTTTGGAATTTGCAATTTTCCAACTGATTTCTCCTTTTAATGTGTACCTTCCCTCTTGTTATTTTGTATATGGAACTAGTAATTTCCCAGCCCTAATCAGGTACTCCTACATTCAAAAAGACAAGATCTGAGCATTCATTGTGAGAATACTGCTGAAACTTATTATTATATTAGTATATAGTTATAAAAACATGTTATTTGCCTGTTACGTGAAATGGATAGTGTGACATGAAGATATATGAAATTACTTACGTCAGGAGAAGGAGTTTGCTTTTCATATGATGTTCAATTACTCTAGATTTAATCCAGACAAGTTTTTGAGCTAAATACTGATTCAGAGGTAAGGGTTATATGAGTGCCTATGTGTATATGCATTTGTTCATGTACATTAATTCATTCAGGCATATTCACTTTAACATCTGTTAGAGAAACTTTATTATTCTGTAAATCAGAAAAAGTATTATCAGCCTCTTTATGCTGTGTCTTGTTTCTTTACTCTTCCACTGAAAAAGAAATTTTCCTTTTTATTATTTCTCCTTCACCCCTCCCTGCAGGATATTAACAATATTACCCAAGTTTGGTGTCTCTAATATTTGAAGATTACTTCCAACCTAAATAACCTTACTTTAGTGTTTTGTTTTTGGTTTTTTTTCCATCATAGCTTAGCTAACTAACATAATTAGATATTAATAAAAGCACCCCAAATTACATATGCAAGCATTAATAATATATCACTTGTCACAAAGTTTTACAGTTCTCCAAAACTTCTAAGCACATTTTAGTTTAACCTGAAATTATGTAAAACAGTAACATAAGCTTACGTTCAACTGCCTGGCTTTTTTGGTCAGTGTTCTAAATTATTCAACTTGGCCTTCTTTACTTCCTGCCTTTCAGTACTGCCATCTTGGGCAGATCAGCCTGAGCAGTGCGCTCTGTTTTCATCTTCCCGTTCCATCAGCTAACTTTGATCTAACCATGTCACACAGGGTATTTTCCAGATGGCAAATACAATTATCTGAGTCAGATGAATATTCAAGAAAAAAATACATATGATATATGCCCTAATTCATCTTGTATGTGTGTCTCATATACAAAAGAGCAAAGCAAAAGCCTCTTCAAATTTGAGTAAATGCAGATCTTCATTTGCTGGATCATGAAACAGTCTCACCTTTTACTCACATCTTTTTTTTGCCAAGAGAATGGTGCAAAGAAAAATGTTTCTGTAAACACAGGCTTTGCCAGGCTTCTCACTGTACACATTCTCAAGTCCTTGTATGCCGGTTCAGGCAATGATTTTAATCTAATGTTTCCAGAAAAAAAGAGATATGTCCTAAAACGAAATATTACTTAATGAGACTAAAACTGGAATAATTCTTGAATGGGGAAACATCTAGTTGATTAAAAAGATTGCTTTTCTAGATTAGTAGAAGTTAGGTTTCCCAATGATTCACACCTTTTCTATTCAGTTTAGTCAGAAAACATTTGGGTTTGGTTTTAACCAACGAAAATGCAAACCTGAGACTAAGAAATAGATGTTTCTTCACCTTGTCCATAATATCCCAATCTACTGTAGATAGATTTGGGTTGTCCAGACATTTTATTGGTGATAAATGTTACCTTTTATTTAAATTTCATATAATTATATTGACTTTGGTATTGTCTATTGCACTGTCTATGCAATGAATTGAATGTTATTAAATTTTCAGTGGAATTAGCCATATTAAGCAAATGAACATATTTTAAAGGCTCAGGTATTAAAGCCCATCAAATGATACTGTTGATATATTAACTGATTGCCACTACTCAAAGAATGTTTATTTAGATTTTTTTTTTTGGCTCATTATCTTGTTAAAAGGAAGCCTAAATGGGAAAAACTTCACCTGTACCAAATATTGGGTCAACTAGGCTTCATAACATGGATCTGCTTTTGTAGGACTTACCTCATCTTCACCTGAATAGGAAAGGATCCTAAGGTCCCACTTCAGAAACAATGTTCTAACATGACTATTACAAGTAAAAGTTGTAGCTAGAGTGCCTCTTGAACATCTTTCCATATAGTCTCAACCAATTTAAAAAATCTTTCACTCTTTGAACTGAAAAATACAACTGACTTTTTATGTTGCCCTATTGTTTCTGTAATTTTATTTCAGTCATAAATAAGACCTAAAAGATGCATCTAAGTGGATATGAAACTGATTGAGGTGATTTGGGATGAAAGACACAATAGAAGTGTCAAATACTGCTACTATTCACTTCATTAGTGGATGAAACTAGCAATGACTGTCTGCAGTCACCTTCTCACTTAAGACATTTGATTGTTTCCTTAGTTATTTTGAAAAAAGTTAAATGACATTACCCTGGCTTAGCTAGAAGTTGTCTGACTCTGGTTTGAGTTGAAAATCTCAGTCTTATCTTTTCTGGGGACATTAAGCCTGTTGTGAGTATGTGTGAAACTTCCGTGTTCTTAAAAATAAAAAATAAAAATGTAGGTTGTATTCACGTAGTTTGTTATATTTCCCTAGAACACCAGCTATGAATGGTCCATAGTTTATTGACTTCATCACTCTGATTATGGGTAATTATCCCTCTCTTTTCAAAATAGCTTGTTTCTCAGAAAACTGTTTTGTCTACTTATCAGCAATTTCAATGTTTCTTAGAATTTTTGTGGCAAGTAATTCCAGCCAGCATCTCAGTGTGCTTCCTTATAAAAACTTATTATTGCACTTATATTTTCTCAATATTTATTTAGTATCTACAGCACGTTCAGTTCTGACAAATAAAAAAATATAAAAATGGTCAGTTTTCTGAAGTACTTCAACCCTAAAAACCAGCCAGGCAGAAGAGGGATGCACTGGGAACTCCAGTAGTAAGGATGGCTTCTGGATGAGAGAATTACTTAACGGCATAAGTGTGAGAAATGAGGTCTAGGATTCAGCTTTTTAAATTGCAATCAATACTTTTGTGAACATTGTCAAAGAAACAGGGAAAAATTTTGGCCCTGTTGAAGTCAGAGGCAAAAATTGAACGAATGTCAGTATAGCTCTTTTAGCCATAGAATTTAAGGGTTCAGAAGGTGAACGAATAATATTGGAGTGACTGGAATGTGGTAGACTTCCCAAAAAAATGGATCAGGGATAAGTTCATCTTCTTCTGAAATATAAGATGCTGTTGACTAAGTCTGGATACAGAATACTGCTCTAGGCAGGCCCTTTTATCTGCACATGTATATAAAGTACTTTGTGTCTCCACAGCAACTTCTAATCAAATTTTCCAAGTCTTGTAATCTAGCCAAAACAATAACAGTAAATCACTGATATTCAGATATTAGGCTTGTATCACAATAGACAGGCAATTCTCCTGAAAGATCTAACTCATTACATGGGCTGACAAGGATTTGATCAGTGCTTTTATTATGCCTGATGTAGTTTCTGCATTTGAAAGCAATGGTTGTAGGAATCTTTGAAAGATTTGAAACCACTGAATAAAAGCTCAAAGACATTTTTTTCCCTCCCCTGCTTTCACTGCTTTTTTAATCAATGATTTCCATTTGTCATTGCTAATGGCATTATCCCTGACACCTTCTCCTGTGATTTTTTTCCCCTGCTTAAAAGCTTTCACTAATATTTCTGTTTAGCCTTCGGTTTTCTTGTTCTGCTGACAACTGACTTTCTTTAAGAGTCTTTTCCCTGGGTTTTGCTGGCTGTATAGCTGTTTCACAGCACCAAATGTCAGCTCAGTAGTTCTGTGGTTCTGAGGTGAATCAGGGAGGATTCTGTCACATTTTAGCACAACTGTCACTTTACTGACAGTTGCAGTCCAGTCTTCAGCATTAGAGTAGGTGCAACCAATATCAGCATTTTTTCAAAGTTACTCAGAAAGACCTTGTCTTTTGAACAAGTCCTAGGATTGTCTGCTGACCTTTCCACATGCTCTGTCATGGCTTTCAAATAATTATTGTCCCTTTCATTTTTTTTCTTCCTCTGTTTCTATCCTATGAAATTAAAAGTAGGTTGAAACAGGTCTCGTATTTACGTTCCCTGAACACCAGTTTTTGCTCCTTTTAATTTACCTTTACACTATTTGTGGCTCATCTATTAGAACTAAAATACACATTCCTACTCCTACTACAACATTTAAAAAATTCAAAAAATACTGTTTTCTAAACCAAGGCATCCCAAAGTAGCCTTATACTTTTACCCTGCTGAAGCTTTTCTCTCAATCAAAAGATGTCTCTCTTAATTCCTGCCACAGGTCAATTTAGAGGTGATGCAAGTCAATATCAGTATTTATAACTGAGTTAAATAATACCTTGTGCCACATGATGATTTCATCTGAAATCAGTTTTATTAGCATGGAAAAGAGCGAAGGTTATCAGACTGAGCAAACTAGAACAACTTTTTTCTTGGGCCAAGGAGACAGATCAATGACATTATCAAAATTCTAAGACTTGTCCTTCTCTTCTTCCATCCCCTCTATCTGCAGACCATAAGTTTCAAGTCAGAGACAGACATTTTACTGACGTTTTACAGAGGGCTACAATGCTATTAATGTACACCGGGGTCTGTTGCCCTCTACTGGGTTCAATTTCAGGCCTGTTTTACTTCCGATTTACTTGTTAAGTCCCTGGAGAGGTTTCTGTAAAGCTTGGTCTTCAAATTTCTGCACACATCCTAGAATTGGTTCACCTCCTTCTTAAGAGTAGAGGAGACCTCCTGTAACTGCCAGTGCTTAGAATTTGGTACAGGATTAATGAATTCCTCCAACCTGAAGTTGTAGATTATCTTGAGACACTGGGGACCAAAGGCTTCAGTGTGTAAATATGGTTGTATTGAGGTTGTGAAGTTCAGTGGGAAGATTCCTACAGATGCATTCCTGAGACATGGTGTCTATTTCGTCCTATATGCAACTAGGAGAAAATCTCTCATTGCTTTCTCAGTTTCCAGCCAGATGGTGCTGATGCAGATTGGAAGTCTTTGAAGTGGTTTTAAAGCAAACCTATAATTGATCTTCAGCTGCAAAATGTACGTAAGATGTTCTGCTCAGGTTGCTGTCACAATCCTATTGTGCAGGGAGCTCAGGACTCTTTGCAAAGCCCATGCTAGATACCAAGTATATGAATTTTTCAGTTCAGCAGGAAGGTTTGTGTGAGGCTTCTTTTTCCTCCCTACTGGTATAATGGGTGATATTTAGAAGTTCTAGTATTGCTCCAGTTGCAAAACCGTTCTGTATCCAGTTTCCTCTCTTGAAGACAATTCCAGGATAAACTGAAGAGGAGGGAGTGTCTAGCAGTTTTGGCTGACCGCATTATTGGCTTAATGAAATATAAAGAAGGAGAGGCAGAGATTGAAAATCTTCATTCATTTACTCCATGTCCTCAAAATCTACATGAATTTTGGGCTCAACCACACCTTTTTTGTGATACAGACCTAGTCAAACTTGACTGGAGAATCCAGGACTGGCCAGGAGAGCTACCTTTCAGAGTTTTCTTTCTGAGGCCTTGAGTTCATGGCTCTTCTTGCACAGCAAAAACATTATATAGTAAAATTCTATGAAGTTTCTGAAAGACAGGTCCTGCTTGACTAACCTGATCTCCTTCTATGACAAAGTGACCTGCTTAGCAGATGAGTGAAAGGCTGTGGATGGTGTGTGCTTAGGCTTCAGTAAAACCTTTGACACTGTTTCCCACAACATTCTCCTGGAGAAACTGGTTACTCATGACTTAGACAGGTGTAACTCTTCGCTGGGTGAGGAACTGGCTGGGTGGTCAGGCCCAAAGGATTGTGGTGAATGTAGTTAAATCCATTTGGAGGCAGGTGGTGAGTGGTGTTTCCCAAGGCTCATTATTTGGCTAAGTTCTGTTTAATAACTTTATCGATGATCTGGATGAGGGGATTGAGTGCACTCTCAAAGTTTGCAGATGACACCAAGTTGGGTGGAAGTGTTGATCTGCTTGACAGTTGGAAGGCTCTACAGCAGGATCTGGACAGGCTGGATCACTAGGCTGAGGCCAGTTGTATGAAGTTTAACAAGGCCAAGTGCTGAGTCCTCCGCTTGGGTCACAACAATCCCATGCAACACTACAGGCTTGGGGAAGAGTGGCTGGAAAGCTGCCTGGCAGAAAAGGACCTGGGGGTGTTGATTGAGAGCCAGCTGAATATAAGCCAGAAGCAGATGGCCAAAAAAGCCAAGAGCATCCTGGCTTGTATCAGAAATAGTGCGGTCAGAAGGACTAGAGAAGTGATTGTCCCATTGTACTTGGCACGCGTGAGACCCCACCTCAAATACTGTGTTCACTTTTGGGCCTCTCACTACAAGAAAGATATTGAGGTGCTGGAGAGAGTTTAGAAAAGGGCAAGAAAGCTGGTGAAGGATCTGGAACACAAGTCTGATGAGGAGCAGCTGAGAGAACTGAGGCTGTTAAGCCTGGAGAAAAAGAGGCTCAGGGGAGACCTTATCGCTGTTTACAAGGAGAATGTAACAAGGTGGATGTTGGTCTCTTTTCCCAAGTAGCAAGTGATAGGACAAGAAGAAATGGTCTCAGGTTGTGCCAGGGAAGGTTGAGATTGGATATTAGGAAAAATTTCTTCACAGAAAGAGCTGTGAAGCATTGGAACAAGCTGCCCAGAAAAGTGATTGAGTATCCATCCCTGGAGATGTTTAAAAGGCATATAGCGACATGGTTTAGTGCTAGAGTTAGATTATCGTTTGACTTCATGATCTTGAGGGTGTCTTCCAACCTAAACAATTCTATGATTCTATGATTGTATATTGATCTTTCATAGACAAATCATGGTTATTCTCAATGCTTTTGTGGTGTGTTGACCATGGCTTTTTGTCAGACACTCACCCAGTCATTCCCTCATTCCCCTGTCACAAGAGTATGAGGGGAAAAAATAACACCAGAAAGCTCATGGATTGAGATAAAGCTGTGGAGATCACTTACCATTTACCATCATCAGCAAAACAGACTAAACTTGGGGAAAATGAATTTAGTTTATTGTCAATTAAAACAGATCAGGATGGGTGGAGTGAGGGGAAGACAAGTTAAAACAGCGCCTTTCCCTACATCCCACTTCTTCCTCAGACTCAGCTTCAGTCCTCTACCATGTTCCTCTGACCCTGAGCAGTGCAAGGGGAATGGCAAATGGGGAGGTGGTCAGTCCACAACATTCTCTGCTGCTCCTTCCTTTTCACATTTTTTCCCTGCTCTAATGTGATGTCTCTACGGGCTGCAGTTTTTTCAGAGAATATTCCCCTGCTCCAGCATGGGGTCCTCCCCAGGCTTCAGGTGGATCTCTGCTCCACCATAGACCTCCATGGGCTGCAAGAGAACAGCCAGCCTCACCATGGGCTGCACCACGTGCTGTGGATAATCTCTGCTCCAGCACCTGGAGGACCTGCTCCCCCTTCTTCACTGTCCTCGGTATTTGCAGAGTTGTTTCTGACACTGTTTTCCTTACCCCTTACACTGCCATGAAGCATTTTACCTTTTCTGAAATCCATTTTCCCAGAAGTGCCACTGTCTTGGCTGAGGGGCTCAGCTGTGTCCTGCAGTGGGTCCATTGGAGCTGGCTGGAACAGTCTGGATCCAGCTTCGTCTGGTATAAGGCAGCCCCAGTCTCTCCTCACAGTCCCCTTACTATGGACACCCAATAACAGCTGTAAACACATTAATTTAACTAAGTCCTTCCCAGGAAGGCAGGTAAACTGAACTATGAAAGCCTGTTATAGTAGGGTTTACAACTCAACCTATTTTTTGCCTTGTGCTCAGGCCCAGGCCACATTTCATCCTCTTGTCAGTTCCAAGTACCATATTGTAAAGCTGCCTCAGGCAAAAGGTGGACTGAGTGTTTGCAGCATTGGCTGAAGAAAGGTTGCAGCAGGCAGCCATCTGAAACAAACCACGTGGCCTACTTCGGTACACAAAAACATTTCTGAAAATGGCAAACAATGCTAATGCTATTACTCTAGCGATTTCCTTGGGAGTTACTTTAGATGATGATGTATCACACGGATCCACATTTTCATTTAATTTAACAGCAGAAATTGACATTTGAAAATGAAAGTATTAGTCTGGAGTCCACAGTGAATGGCTACAGGAGCTAATGATTGAATGTTTTTCAGTGTGCTCTAAGATAAATAATCATCATGCTGTTTCTGCCTTTATATGATTGCTAACACAGTACCTATAGTATTAATAACCTATTTAGCAAAGAACATACAGGACTAATCCCTGTTTTAGTTAATAGGACTTGTGTTATTTACAAGTGAAGCACAGAGAATATGTTCGTATGTATTTCATTTTTCTAAGATAAAATGCAGATGACCTTTCTAGGAAGAGACTGTCTTCTAAGAAAGGTGGAGATGTAGTAGGTAAAAAGCTCTGGCATATTTAGAGGACAATTATGGGAAGATTTTAATTTAATTTACACATATGTGTGTGTTTAAAAATTATATTGAGTCACACAGAGAGAGGGGTTTTAGGAATGCTTTGAAAAAAGGGCTTGAGGATTAGCAGTCTGGAACCACTGTAGACTCACAACTTGGAGGTCTGAGTGTGGCATTCTAGTCTTCTTCAGAAGAGTGGTTTTGTTCCCAGAGAACAAAAGACTTGAGAACTTATAGAGATTTGTATTTATTTCAATTTTAAAGGTTGTGGTTTTAGAGTGGAAGGTCATGTATTAATATTTTATGGCCATGATTGAGTGTCAGTGGAAGGTACAATATCTTCACAGTAACCATACAGGAGGTATGTGGTCATTACATGTGTAATTCTGTAAAACCAGTCCTTTCAATTAAGTTTCATATAGATAGGTGTTTAGGAGGTAAAGGAACGATGAACTCTATTGATTAGTATGCAATTCTGATGCTGCCCTTGTCGTCATTGAATTGCCGTTTCATATGATTGTGTTGCCCTCTAGAGGTGAGTCCCCAAGACGAGTCTGTAAATGGGTCTTTTCCTTTGGTTGGCATGGCAGGCCTCTCTCTGGAGAAAGAAGCTCTTCAATTACATACCAGTTAACACTTGTAACTCAATGAATCAGTGAAGTTCCCATCTATGCTCCCTTCTTCTTAACTGTTAATATTTTCTTACAGTATAATTTTTTCATTTTTTTTTTTTAAATTGAGATTGGGCATCTAGTTTCAGTGGTTTCAAGTCACTGCACAAATCTATTTCAACAAAGAAATCAAAGACAAGTAATTAGAGCAGGCTGAATAACCTCTTCTACCAGGGAAGAGGTTGGTGGCCTACCAATGCACATTCTAAGAAAAACCAACTCTGCTATGAAAACAATCAATAGAAACACTGAAACTATGTCAAAACTGATAAATTAAACTATGCCAGAGAAGGCTTCTTGACATTGGACCTCAGTCATCTCTACCTCACAGTTTTTAGATCAGTCCCTGGAAAAAAATAAACTTTGCGAGCTTACACTCTGCTGAACAATTCCTCGGAGTGTTTCAGTTTCATGTTCTTGATGTTATCCGTATGTGACCATCTTGGTTTGCATCTGAAAGGATTTGATAGGATGGACATTGGCCTTAGCAGAACATTTTGTGCATAAAAGTGGTGTTGGGCAGGTTTAGTGTCCTAGTATAGCCACAGTTGGACTAAATTTGAACTGCTTTAGTGAAAATGTTCAGGCTAGAACACATTGTCTTAGTCCAGTAAATTAAAGGAAAAGCCTTGTTAATGATAAATACACCTACTTAAGCTCTGAAGTTAGCAAGCTATGAACATTCTTCCAGAATAACATGAATAGAAGACTTTGAATAAATAACTCTCCTGGCGTTTCACAAAACTATTGCAAAATGGTTCACCTATTTTGTTGTTGTTGTTGTTGTTGTTGTTGTTGTTGTTGTTGTTGTTGTTTTGTGTTTATTTTGAATTTTTTTAAAACAATTAGAATGGAAGAGCTTCTTTGAGTGGAGTCCAAACACATTTTAATGCTAAAGAGAAGAGAAACAGGCCCTGACCTAAACCTGAACAATGTTGATGTTGACAATAGCAATTACATACACAATAGCTAAGCACTTCTGAAACAAGTTACTTGTTACATAGGGGCTATATGTTGTTCACACATATATATATGGCAATATGATCACATCTTAGTGACCTGTAGCAGGAAAAAGTACTTCAATGATTCTTTCTGAAATTACTCTTTTCTAATTTTATGTAATAGTCCTGTGGAGGAAATAGAAAGACTAAAGAAGATAAGTTTGCTTTTTCTCATACACATTTTTCATTGCTATGTGTAATTTTATCAAATTCCCTTTAACTGTGCAGACAATACTACATCATTGTATTGACATAATCTTCTTTATGTTTCATTGTGCCACATAGACTGTGTAAACTAAATTATTTGTTTTTCTGATCACAACTGCATACAAACTGTGAATTTGCTTTGATGTCTGTTTCTCACATATGGGTGACTTTGACCTGTGTCAGACTTGTTGCTTCATTAATTTATTTTTATGGCCAGTGTGCATAAACTTACATTTATCAGTATTGATTTTCTTTTGCCTGTACACGTGGCTTCTTTGTGTCACTGGAGTTTTTCAGTGTCTACCTCAGTGTCTACTCTAGACTAGTCTACATAATTATGTGAATATCTTGTTACTCAAAGGTCCTAAACTGTCAGAAAAGACAACAACCTGTTCTGCATTTGTGAGACAGATATCTTCTGAAGTCTATAGGCCAATTATTTGACCATATTAACTGACATGGCATCTCTGAAGTTAATGTAATTTGGCCAAAAAATTTATGCCAGCTGAGTGTTTTCTGTCTCATGCAGTGAATCACACTATTAGCACAATTTTAGTGCCTATATTCGCTTTTTCAGTGGTATAAACCTGTTTCCTTTTCAGACTTTTAAAGTAATATAACTAAAGACAGTTGTTGATGTTCACTGGAAAAAACTTGAAATGTTAATAGATTGCAAGTGACACATATCAGTTTGGCATTTCAGAGCAGTTCCATCCGGAAATAATGATATATTACTGACGAATTAATGTGAAGTGTGTGATTTTGGCACCAGAAACATCAGTGTATAAGACCAATTAGAGATAAAAGAAGTCACTAAACTTGTTTACACAGCTGGACTTTCAGTCACAGACTGATCTCCTCCTTTCATGTGCTTCTTTTTCTTTTTTCTTCTGCTTTCTTTTCAGGGTCTGAAATTTAAAGGCACGGAATAGAATATTTTGAAAGTCATTTGCTCTTACATTAACTTTGTTTTCTCCCTGAAGTGCTCAGTGCCCTAACGCACCATTACAAAATCCTATGAGTGCTTTCTCTCTAATGGATATGGTAACTGCAGATAGATCACATAGCAAAGCAGTACTTTCCTAGCAGTTTCTAGGCAGAAGGCTGACCTGAAATATAAAATTCAGGGTAACATTTTCCTGTAAGTAATATTTAACTGCCCTTGTTCTTAGGACTCTGTAGTGTGGCTCAGGAAGGTCAGATTTAGTCCCAGCTCCAATTACTATATAAGGATGTCATATAAAATGGAACTGCTTCAGCAACAACCACACTTTTGACTGTCATGGGCCTAGAGTCAAAGCACCATTCAAAGGGATAAAATATTTGATCTTATATCCTTGCTCTAAATAAATATGAATTTGTAGTAACATGAAGGAAAATATTCAGAGGCATCATTGGCATCTCATCAGTCAGACACTCCAGCTGTCATTAATATGACAAAGGGATGCCTTTCCACTAATAATCTATCTTTGAACATGATTAAACTCTGGAACAATCTGTGTTTTCCAAAGTTCAACTTCAGGTTTGTTCACTGAAGGTAGCCTGCCCAATTTCTTAGAAATAATCTGACTGAAGTGTGGCTGCATGATTTTTATCTTTCTGCAGTGCAATAAGTAGGAAAGCATGTTTTTTCTGTCCTTGCTCTTTTATCTCTAGGGAACTATTGGTGCTGTCAGATACAGGGCTTTGGATTGGATTGACCTTCAGTTTAAATCAACCCACTCCTGTATCAGCTTCTGACTTTTCATTTTGAGAGTAACGAATCGAGTATTTATTTTTCCTCAGTGATTTTTTTTTTTCTGCGAGCCAACAGATGGTCCCAAAGATACCAGTGATATTTGAGTAGTCATCATTTCAGACAAGCACCATCAGTTCATCAGAAGCTGGCCAGGCATCACACAAGTCATGAAATGAGAGGGAAAAAAAAAAAAAAGGTAAAAGGAAAATATTATTCTGGAGCTTTCTGTTCAATAAAATAACTTCACAGTGAGTAAGTCCTTGTTTTTTTCTCTGGTAAAGCAGACTTTTTTGTGAAGCTGGACCTGTATCCCTTGCTTGCTAGGACATGCTCCAGGGATCAATAATAGGATACAACTTTGGGAAAACCCTTATTACACAAGTCATGTAGACTTGGGTTCAAGTCATGTAGACTGCATAATTCACAGAGTGACTATTGAGCCATAGTTTCCGTGTGGCTCTACCTATAGTAGCAGAGGGGATGGAGTCCACACAACAGGCCACATCTCCTTTGTTGTATGACAATGGGGCATATATAGAGCTGAGGATGTGCGATGTGGATATGACAGCTCTGAAATGCTCTAGTGAATACTCTAGCAGGTACTTCCAGCACTAGCCCTGTTATGTCTCCAGATCAAGAAAATGTAACTGATGAATGAAGATTGCGGCATGCAATGCTTGTCCATTAGACTTAGACTATGATATTGAACATGTTCTTGGAAGAGATACTTTCTCTCAGCTTCTCTTCTTTTTTAAAAAAATCCATATAATACATACAGATGTCAAATTACTGTCTTGACCCTAAGTGCACCAACACGCTCCCATCCTTCACCCCCACCTCCTAGGGGTTTGGCTGCCTGTGCTCAGTGCAAGATCTCACATGGTGCAGCTGTAATGTTTGATCAGAGGTGCAGGACAGAGATGTGATATGCCTTTCTAGGACCTTCCCACTTCACTCACAAACTGCATTTGAGCTCAGACACTTCCCCAAGGTCTTTGCCCAGGCTACATTGCAGGGATGCCTGTGGCTGGCCATGTCCCCCACTGATCCTGAGCCTGACTGATGCTTTGGCTTAACCTGGACATGTGTGTTATAATGACTGTATCTGTCATTACCATCAGTGGACTTGCTCTACAGGAGATGTTACTGCCTGGCCAACCTCACTGCCCGCTGTAGCTCTAGGCTGCCAGATCCCCTGTCCTTGCCAAGCAGCCTGCTCTGGCTGCTTCTGGCAGCAAACCTTTCTCTCTGTGCTATCTGGGCACCCACGTGCTAATACATCATTTCTCCAGTTCCTGCTTATGGAAGATAACTAGAGGTCATCTTTGAGCAACCTGATCTAGTTGAAGATGTCCCTGCTCACTGCAGAGGGGGTTGGACTAGATGGCCTTTAGAGGTGCCTTCCAATCCAAAATATTCTATGATTGTATAATTATATGATCACTGATTCTCGTAGTTGGTGAAACAATGTTCATCACACTGGATGTCCCCCCCGGCCGGCAGTCTTTTCCTTTGGCAATATTATCTTCTGATCTTAAGGAGAAACTCCTTTGTCCATGTAGAACATATTCTGTGGACTCTTAAACATTTTAGTGAATCTATTTAATTTTCTGCATCTTTCTTCAGATGCCAAACATTATCTTTACTTGTTCTGTTTACATTTGAATGTGTATGTGTTTACATATATTACTTCATGAGCTGTATTTTAGAGGCCCCTAGCATTGAAATACTCCTGCCTTTCCACCTCTGATTGCTTTGTTTCTTGTATTTCAAATTTCCTATTATATTAATCATGTATGAATAACAGTCTGTGGGCTTTGGCTTTAATTGATTGCCTTCTTTTTCTATCCAAATTTGAATATTTTTTTTTACACAGATAATTTTGGATCTTTCAATAGCCTCTGAGTGTTTTGTTCCAGATCCCATTCAGTGTTTTGCCTCTTATCAAGGACTCCATCCCCCAAAATTGAGGCTTGGATCAAGACACTTCTCTATTTTTTCAACAACTTCTAATATCTTCTGTTTAAAACTGTGTTACTCATATATTCTGTTTTTATGTGGCATGGAGTTCTCAAATGCCTGCATTACAGCTTCAGTATTAGTTTTGCCCAGCTGAGCTGATTGAAATTATTAAAACCACAAGTGCTCCAGAATAAGCTATCGTCGGAGAGAAATAAAGCTGCTTCTTGGCTTTTTTTTTTTAATTATTTGGTGTGTGTGTGTGTGTGTGTGTGTGTGTGTCCATTTTGGTTTCCATTGCTTGCAGATGCAAAGTGAAGCACTAGGTTTAAACTTCTCCAGTTGTTTTCCGCAATTATAAAGAGTTTCAGCTCTGCTCGTTTTTGTTTTGTTTGTTTGGTGTTTGTTTGTTTGTTTGTTTTATCTACTCAGTTCTTCTGCTCAGGGTTGGTTGAGTTTTAGCTCATGCAGTGACTGCTGTTCAAAATTTGCTCAAATAAAGGAGTCTGACACTTGGGGTCAAAGCTCTGTCTGATCACTTCAGCTGGTCTCTGGTCAGAGCCAAACAGTTCTTTCCGGCTTTTCTTAAAGGTAGCGCTCTCCAGAACTGGCATGAGCCTGGCTCAGCAATATTTGCAATCCTGTAGCAGAAAGCAGTATTCTGTAATGCAGCAACACGTGAAAAGTGTAGCAAAATGCCCAGAGTATCTGATGATCAGGACTGTGTGTCCATGTGGGTAGGAGGATGTGTGAAAAATCAATATAAGCCTATTCTTCTGTCTGTACATATCCTGGGCAGAGAGAAGAGCAGCTCTCAGATGTGATCCAGCTGGAGGGTCGGCCAGAGGGGGACCAGAGAAGATACCGTAAAAGCGTCACTGATCTTACTGCAAGCAGCTAGTGCCAGAGCCAGGAGGCAAAGCCCTGTCTGCTGAGATCTTCTTGGATGTTTATTTAGGATTCTGGCTTCATCTGTCCAAAAGGTTGCGATGGGTTAAAAAAGGTGTCTTCCTGGAGCAGAAGCAGACCAGTGCTATAACAAGAGCCAAATTATACTGCTGTAGAGTCAAAGACAACTGAATATCATCACAGACCTCTCTGTGTTATCTACAACTGCCCAAAGGGCTGTTGCATCCAAATGTGCTTTCACATCCAAATTCCACATCCATGTACAAATTAATTGGAGTGAAGGACAGAAGCTATAGTGCCCTGCCTTCCCAGAAGCTAGTGAGAAATGCTTTTCACCCTATTGTTTTAAATTATTCCTTGTATCAATTTTTTTCCCCTTTGTTTTCTATACTAGTTAAACATACTTTGTTTAAACAAACAAACAAATAAACAACAGATTGGTCTTATAAGATTTTTGGAGTCTGTGTTAAAAAAAACAGTGTAGTTCTAGAATTTCATTCTGATTTACTCCTTTCTGAATAAACTACTGCCCTAGATGACCTTTCCTCATTATGTGCCTTTGGGGATGTGTTCCAAGTATATTTTCTAACAGCTTCAGCAGCAGTAATAGTAGCATCCAAGCATCAGTTAGCAGTTTCTACAATGTAATGTTTTTCATCTTCAAAGCACTTTACAGACATTAGTGAATTAATAATTGAGCATCAGATACTGAGCAGGCATAAATCTAAGGCATTTGCAGATCTCGATGGAATCATGTTGAGGATAAAATCATTTTGAAAAACTCTGAATTACTGGTCATTTGCATGCTCTTGAAAAGAGGTAAATAGATCAACATAACAGATGCTCTGTGGTGGTAAAATTGTAGGGATTTCTTAAGTCTGTGAGTGAATTTCAAACAGAAACACAATAAAATCTGACCACACACTGGTACATCTCCCAGCAGAAATTAATTTGGTTAGAGCTTTAAACATAAGATATGAAATACTCAGACTCCCTGGAACGTGGGTTGAATCCCAGCAGGGTTGACTCAGCTCTTGATTCTGCAATGCAGAGAAACTGAATTCTAATCATTTTTCTCTATGTGACGTGGATGAGACCTTGCAATTAAAAGTTCTCTCTGCTTGACATGGAAACATGCAGGTAGGTAGACTAAGAGCCACATTTTCAGATTCACCTTATTTTAGTTTTATTTTTGGCAGGAAAAAAACTGCAAATGCAGATTAGCAGTGATTATTGTTTTGCTCAAAGACTCACAGTGCTGGAAAGGATCTGGAAGGATCATGTAGTCCATCTCCTTGTGCCAAAGCTGCATAAGCACTACTCTTGTCATTACTGTTAGATGCTTGTCTAAATGGCTCTTAGTGCCTGCCAAAATAGAAGCCTTTCTTGAGCAATCCACCGTCGAGCTTCACTGTCCTCACAGTTAAAAAGTTCTGCCGAGTATCTAATGGAAGTTGTCTTTGCTGCAGTTTAATTTTTTTTTCCTTATGTCTTAGCCTTCACCTCTGTGAAGGCTGCTCCCTTCTTAGCATATTTGAAGGTAAATCTCATGCCTTCTTCATATTCTCTTCTTTCAGATTTGGCTGTTTTCTCACAGACAGTTCTTGAGATTGTGAGATATTGTATTAGGAAAAAAGCAGTGGGTGAGTAGGGGCTTACTCTGCTGCTCCAGAAGCAGCTTAGGAAGGAAGTGTAATTCATAGTGTCCCTGTTTCTTCTTGCACTTCCAGCTGTTCTCCCCACACCCTTCTGTACTTGCAGCTGTACTGAAAGGCTTTTCCTGCCTCCATGTGCTGCTGCCAGGCATCTCACACCTTCTGCCCTGTACAAATATAAAGGAAAAATATAATTTTATAATAATCATATTCAGATATATGACTTTTGCAACATTTTGCATTCATCTTTATTAAAAGTTGGAAGATTTATTTGGTTTTATTTTTCCTCCTTTTTTTTTTCTTTAAAAAAATATTAGATTTTATTAAGTGCAACATCCTCAATATAGACCTTGGTAAGAAGTAGATTTTGAAGCACTAAAAAAGTGTCTCACACCCACATGTAAGCAATTTCTTTTCAACTAAATGTTGAGAATATATTTCTCCCTCTGTCTCCACTCCTACACAGTGAGCAAAAAGTCCACAAGGCATTTGACGATCTTATTTTTTTTGGTGGGATTACTATAGTTTTATTCAGAAAACCAAGAATTTGAGAGGAAAAAAAAAACCCACACAAGCTAAGTTTTTTTAACTCTGTGTCCAGGAATTAAAAAAGGAAATCAGAATTGTTTTCATTAAAAAAAAAGCCAATTTTGATGAGCTTTCTTCTGGTTTTGAATTCAGGTAGATGTCCATGAAACATGTTTGTTCACATCATTATTTTCCAAGTTATTTTCTTTCTTTTTCTTTTTTTTTAAATTTCTTTTCTCGTAACAATTGCAGCTAAAAGTACAAGATGAAAGGCATCATCACTGTAGAATCAGTGTATTATAATCCAGAGCTCATTGTAATCCAGTCTGCTCATTTTTCATAGTACTCAATTTAATAACCTTAGTCACCATGAATTTAAACTGTATATGACATATCAAAGTGAACTTACTGAGCTTGTCTTAACAACATATCCATCAAATTCATATATGTCATTTAGCAGTTTTGAGAAAGCCTATCCTACCAGAGGTATTGTGTAGTGCACAAGGAGATATATCTTAAAATACATAACCTATGTATAACTGAAGTTTTTCTACCTCAAGGATTAAGCAACTATTTGTCAAACAAAATAAAAATCTACAAACTGATATTACTGCACATTCTGGGGAGAAATTCAACATCCAAATGTAATCTGCCATAGGTGGTATCCTAAATAACAGAGGAAACAGTAGACAGTAAATTTCTCTCTGCATGGTACATTTCTGCTCACAAAGGTGCTTTTAAAAATGGCAGAACAACTTCCTCATCAAGAAAGTGCCTGGAGATTGTTCCCCATTTGGTGAGAATGAAGTAATTACAGATGGCTTGTTTTTTTTTTAAAACCTGTGAACTAGTCTGGAATTTAAAAGAAAGAGCAAAAAACCCCAACCAAACCAATCGGCCAACCAAACAAACCCCCAAAAAACGAAAAATAAAACAACCAGACAAGAAAAATGAACAAAAACAAACAAAAAACTGCAACCCACCAACCAACCAAAAGCAGACAAGGAAAAGATGCTGCAGCTTTAATTTTAATAGTTAGCAAGTAATCCTTATAAAACACAGCAGAATCAGATACTCTTGACATACAAGCAGCCTGCCCTAACAAGACTGACATATACATAATGTAGGATCTATCATAACAAACATACTTTGAGTAAAATAAAATATTGAGACAAATTTCCCTTCAACATGCTGTTGCTAGGTTCATCTTTGTGTTCATTCATCTAACCATGCCTGGTCTGTTTTTACTGTCTTTCCCTGGCTGTCCCTTCCCCACCACACCATTTTCAGCCCCGTTCTCTTTTTCAAGCCCTAAGCATTTAGTCTCACATTATCACATTTGCTGATTTATCGAGGTTCAATCTTCACTCTATCAGCAGTGGCAGCCACAATTGTCTGCTTATCTGTTCCTTCCTTAGGCAGAAAATCCCTTCTTAAAGCTTTTCTGTACTGTGTCTGCAAATTTTCTCCATTTAGCACGGGGCTAAACGATTGGTTGAAAAACTAATACTCTAAGCCTTGTTAATGACGTTGTAGAAAACCTGCCTGTTTCAGTCTTCCATTGGTTTCATGTGGCATCTAAATTGTGGGTTATTTGGGGGAGAGATTCTTAATTACTTATCCTCATAGTGCTTATCATGCTGGAGGCTGCTTCTTGACAGGGCTTTCTCAGAGCTTACAAAATTACAAAATACAGGTTTTCAAGTCAGCCATCATTTGGGTTTCTGAGGATATTCCTGTGTCTATACTTCACAAAGAAAAGCGTATTAATTTTCAGCCTAAAAATATGACTTCCTGCACATAAGATACATAAGTGATGGATTCTTTTCGTATGTGTTTGACATATTGTGGTTTGGATATTAACTTTAAATACAACATATTTTTGAAAATATCCTGTTTTTTATTTAAATGATTAATGTTATGGATAGTGTAACAGCAAGTAGCTTTCTCACAAGAACTTGGTCTGATTTCCAGTGCCTTTTCCAAACCCGTTCCCCATTTTTCACATTTTCTGCAAATACTAAGTGATAATCAGATATCATGCTAGATTTGCTGTAGTAGTAGGAATGAAAGTTGGATTCCCCTTCACTAGACAAACACAGTCTCTTCGACATAGGTTTGTATGCACAGTGAACCTATATCTGGCATCTCCTCCTTGCTGTAATGTTGATCAGTGGTACAGAGAGCAGTATAAACTTATTTTCAGAGTAGTGTTACAGATCTTTTTTTTGCATGTTAGTGTATATAAGTGTGAAGCCTAAGTCTGAGCTTCCTGTACGCTCTGCTGACTGTAAGGTCTGGGTATGGCCCTTTCATGGGGAAAGTGGAATATGTAGAATACATTTTTAAAAAATTTAAAACCACCTGAATCCATGTCAGATTCAGTCAGCAACTAAACTTCTGAGGAAAAAAAAAATATTCCAATTCAAAGACTGCAAAAGTTACTTTTCTCAGACTTCCACTTGTAGGGAACTAAAAGCAATTACTAGTTTCTTTCATCTCTCCATTGCTAAGATAAAATGCATATTTTAGTATTTTCTCAGCTAAAGTTATATTTAAATTTAACATCCTGATTGACAAATATTCTTTCTTCCTACTATAATTAATTAAAAAATTTTCAAAGAATAGTATCTTTTAATTATCTGAAGTGTTTTCACCTTTTCCAGATTACTAGCAGTTGCCCAAGTTGTCATTTAGTCACCTTACTTTCTTGCCTTTCAAACAATAAGGAACTTTTCATATCTTCCAGTTTACCAAACAGAAATAAAATAATTGTTATTGATTCATGTTTGCAGCATCTTTACAAGCCTGCTCCACAGCAAAGTTTCATATAGCCTTTTTAACAGAGAAGCTTGTCCCACACATAAAGATATATATTCCAGAATTTCCTCTATTGTCTTTGAAAACTGAATTTTGAAACTTCAGCATTGTAGAAACATGTATAAGAATATGATTTTTTTTCTGAGTTGGATGTTCTGTGCAGCAAAGATGATACATTTATGAAGTATAAAATAATAAATAAAATAATAAAAATCCATGTTGACCATGTAAGATTCAGCTTTGATATTAATCTGGAATCTAAGTTAAAATTTAAATTGGATAGAATAAAAAATCCGTATATTTGCTATTCTCTTGAGGTCAGTTTTGAATGATAAACAGTAGATGGCCTACAATTATTATTTAATATATGCTATAATATTTTACCTATTACTTGTCAGATTTATAGTATTACTCATTGATCATAAAGGGACTTGAATCGGTGTTTTATGTTGCAGTATTGACTTGTATTGATGCAAATTACGGATAACTTAATCCATACAAAATGCAATATTAATATATTTCATATATATAGGTTCAGATGAACGTAAAAGGAGAATTTTGCAGAAGCAGGAGAGGAGATGACTTATCAACTCTTACTATTGGCAGTATTGTATCGTATTTATTTTTGATTATTTTTGAAAATATACATGGAATTAAAAAGCAGGGGAATATGTTTTTCAATTAAAATTATTATTTTCATGACAAAGTTTTGCAATGATTTGCATGGAAAAGGTGCAAAGTTAAAAAATCCATTATGATTTTTTAATCATTTCCAGCCTGATGTGAGTGCTCATTTCCTTGACAGATAGGCAATAAAAACAGTTACCACAGTCTGCAGAAGACACGTTTCTTTTGAACTTTTGTTGTCTATTTCTTCAGATTAAGTGTAGAGCCTTGGGGTTAAATTTTCTTGAAGCAGCCTTTGACTTTTTGCACAATGGAGTAAGAGCCTTTGCTTCTCTGAACTTGTATTGTCAAGGTGTGAGGTGGAAAGTGGAGCAGAAGTTCTTCTCAGTAATTTCCTTCCCAGAATGGGACTGATTAGAACAAACCTCTTCTCTTTTTTTAGGTAACTCTAACTTACCCACTAACAATGGGTAATATGAAAATTGAATAGTCTGACTTGAACCTTAGCTACTAACTTCAGGATTCAAACTTGCAGAAAGTTGTGCAGCATATTAGTGGCCCCACCAAGACTTAAAGACTGAACCCCTCTTTTAAAAATACTGTACAATTGCTCTCCTGTGGGTGCTTTTCTTTCATGCTTTTAGTGTGAAGTTTTTACAGAATGTCCTCAAATAATCACATCTTATTTGGGGATCTGCCTGTGTATCTTAAATCAGTTTACTGTATTTGAATAATGCCTAAATTATTGACACTGTTAAGAATGAATGTGAAGAGTGATATGCCAGTTTTTATGATCTTGATCCTTCTTCTCTGGAAATCCTGCAGCTTTTCCTTGGAGGTCAGTAGGAGCTGAACCAGATACCTTGTCATTAATAAAAGTAAAGTTAAACTGAAATCCAGGGTGGTGAATGAGAATGAAAAAAGTCTGTTTATAATTGCTTTGGACAACTTACATCATACACCTAAGATTTTTGAGAGAAGACACATCAAAACAGAACTAATTTCAGTTCACTCTTCTTCCTCTTTGGTGTAACGGGCATGTTTTTCTCTTTCATCTGGAGTGATAGAGGTATCATAAATACTGGAAGGTCAATGGTCTTTTTATGAGATACCCACCCTCTCCTCAGGGTCACTGGTTGTCTGCTCCTTCTTCCCACAGAAAAAGAATCAGTGAGTCCTCTCCCAACAATGCCAAGTGAGCTTGAAGAATACTATCACAATGATCCCTAATGTTTTAATGAAGGTTGAAATAAGATGTCTTAGGAACTGGAAAAATAAAGTTGATCTTACTCAGCCAACAAGTCCATTGACTTTACTGTAAGTACAGCAAATCAGTCTATGACTTAAAGGGAATGTGATGAAGAAGGTGCTTTCCTCCAAAGAGCCATTGAAGAAAATGAAAGACATACTCTCGTGACTCCAACAACTACGAGCAACCTAATTAAAGAATTTGCACAGGAAATTAGAAGTCCTGTAACAAGTAGTTGTAACATCAAATTAAGAGTGGCACATACAGTCAGACAATTCTAGTTCAACTGACTAATTATGTGAGCAAATGAACCTATCCAGTTAATGCAGAGAGACAGATCCTTTCAGAAGGCTATTTAAACCAGGAATCTTACTTACGTTTTTGAATCATTCTTAAGTGGAGTCTATTCTCCATTGCCTGTGGCAGGAAATTAGGGCTGCTGGATGGCCAAATGCCTAGAGCTGGATGAAGCAAATATCCTAAAGAGAAGAAATAACCTGGAAACTTCAACCCTGATGGATTCATTTCAACAGAATGCATTACTGTTTAACATATTATGATTTGTTCATGGCATGATAATAGATGGAAAACTGAAATTGTACTGTGTATTTCCAGAAGACTGACTGAGGAAGGCAAAGTTAGTATCAACACTTGGTAGGATAACAGATCATTGAGAAATTGTGAGGTTCTAAAAGATTTGGAATTCAGTATAACACTCAATAAAGTGCTTTGTGACAACTTAGGCACTACCCTTACGAAAAAAAAAAAAAAAAGGCAAATACAGCCCCAAAGCTGATCCTTAAGGAACTCACTTGGTAACCACCATCCTTTGGGATTGCCTCTTGATCTGTCTTCCTTTAGCAAGTCATTTTCCCAGCTTATAACTTCAATAGTTTCCTGCTGGGTGTAACATCAGAAATCTGGCAGGATATTTCTTAGATTTCTAATTCAGTTTTATATAGACTGGATCCTGTTACTGACAGCCGTGTAAATCAGAAATAACTCTAATGAAATCAGCAATCCAACAATGGCTTGAAACATGTGTGAGAGGAGAATCAGATCCTCACCCACTCCCTCCCTCCTAAGTTTCAGTTAAATAAGCTTTAAGGCTTATGAAATAAATTCAAAGTTCAAATGTTGTGCGAGCTGACAGTGCCAAGATCCTATAGAACACATCTGCCCTTCATTGTGTCTGTTCAGCATTCATCTGAAGGCAGAATTTAGCTCGTATGCTGAACTGGGACAAACCTACAACACTTATTAGTATCGTTGGGCACTGGAAATACATAATGAAACTGTCACCGTAATCCAAATTATGAGATAGATAATTTATCTGCTATAACACTGAATGAAGGCTATTCCCCCCAGTACTCAGAGTAATTCTGTGCTTTATGTACTTGTCTAAATGCTGACCACATGTTGGGCAATGTGTTTGTAGCATTTGCCCCAGTGTTTGATTTTTGAACTGGCATGCATTCACCACTTCAAGTAAGTAAAATAATCCAGGGGAAAAGTACAAAATGCCCATTAAAGAAAACAATTTCAATAACAAGTTGAGCCCCCCGAGGACTAAGCTATTAAAAGAAACAATCAGAAACTTGGAGGGTGGGATTTTGTGCTTTTATTTGTATTTAAGACATCCACAAGGCCAAGACACAAAGTCAAAGTACGGGGCATTTGGTTAAAAAACTGAAGAGAGAGTTCATTTCTTTGTGAAGTTAACAACTACTGTAGATTAGAAAATGAGCTTTTACCAAAACTGCCAACTATAGAAAAACATTCCTTTGTTCCAGAAATCCCTCTGGGATGACATTCTTTACATATGTTAATTTCTGTTAAGTTATATGATGTTCCAGTAATGAATAGAACAAAAATGTTTAGATGGCAATGAGGGAGTGAGCCAGCCAGGAAACTTTCATTATTTAGAACTATGCATGAAAGGCTGGTCAGCATTTCCATTAAAACTTGCTCTTTGGAGGGGTTTATGCTCAGCTGTAAACATTTTTTGCCAGCTGACTATTTGAGGGTTTCAGTGTAAGTGCACAGCCTGTTTTTACTGATTACGACTTAAAGAAGTGTGATGTAAAAAGAAGACGAAATGGTTAAATTTGTCTTAGTGTTATTTAGTTGCATAGTATCATGAGATGTGAATTCTTACTGAAATTTGAAATGCAAAGTTTAAATCTGAACCTCTATGAAGAAGAATGATCTTGTAGATGAATTAGATTGAAGCTAAATTTTCAGTGACTGTGGCATGGTCTTTGTGAGTTGTTTGGGACAAGACATTTGACCTTACTGTGTCCCACTTTATGATCTCAAAACTTGCTTCTAAAACCTGTTTCTAAAGGAAGTAGCCCATTAATGTTTTTAATTGTTGTATGGTGGTATACTGATATCTTATATGAAGTTTATTTTTTCTCTTTTCCCTTCCCTTTTTCCTCTTCCTCTTCCTCTTCCTCTCCTTCCCCAACTTCCCAATTAAAAAGTCTTGATTTCCATTGTTAATGATGAAAAAGCCTGCTTTCTGAGAATCTGCAATATATTGTTCTTTTAGTCTCCTGTGAATGGTGAACACGCCCGGCTTCTGGATTACACTTTTCTGTGGTAACAATGCTATTTTAAGAACAGATTACAACCTGTTGAAGTTCTGCAATGAGTATCCTGTTTCTCTCAAATGTCTAAGTCCTGTTTGTCTTGCTGTTGAATGTTTTTTCAATGTTCTTAAATGCATCTTGTGAATGGATATTCATTCCAACCATTCTTGTCAAAGGGTCTTTGCGGGACCCAATCTTCCAGAAGATCTTAGAAAAATAATTAAATAGCATCTTTCTAATAATAATTTGGTAGGTCTTTCAGTCTATTGTTCTGAAGCTTAAATTTAGGAAAGTAATTAGGAAAACTAACTCACCTGATTGATTTAGTCCAATGGCTTTTGGGAAAAGAGTCATACCAAATGGCATGAAAGCAACCTGGGAGAAGTTCAGAGCAAAAACGTAAGAAAGATGCTTTAAGCTTCCTGTATGCAGGAGTGTTTTTTTCCCTACTAATTATAGGTATATTTTAGGAAGAATAATGTGTAGTATAAGTACTTGAAGATAAGTGCTGCAAATTCCTCCATAATTTCTCTTCCTAGAAAGAGACAGATCTTTATACATTCTTTATACTTTATACTTTACTTTATACTTTATACTTTACTTCTTTATACATTAGGATGACTAATAGATTTCATCCATTCTTTACCCCTAAAATGGGACATCAGCAAATAAGTCCATCTTTTGGTTATAGGAATGCATATTTTACATATATATTGATGAACCATTAATAAAAATTATCTATACATTGTTCAAGTTGTCCAGCCTTCAAGATCCATGAATGAAATAATTGCTGCTGTGTCTATTTTTACCTATTGACCTTATCCTGCTACTCATTTGGTCTGGTGGCTGCTGAAAGGTCAGATGAGATGTGAAGATGATGAACTGTCTGGTGTATCTGCTTTTTTTCAGCTGTCATGTCTCATCTCCTTTTCACCTGAGGTTTGTATTTTTCATACAATTACTCCTCAGTAATGCAAACTTATGCGGAAAGTGGGATGGGGAAGGTTGGATGTGTACAAATTCATTAGTCAAGCAGCTACTTCAAAAGAGATAATAATGGGAAAGAGATGCCCTTCTCTCAAACAGTGGTCTCCTGTTTTTTCCATACTAGTGCAAGCACATTTTTTACACAAAAAATAGTTTAGTGTAAGTATAAGTGAAACTTGGCAATGTGATTTCCTATCTTTTCACTGATGTAATAAATGTGCAAAAGTAAAAGATCTCCCAGCCATCAAAATGCCTAACCATTTTGAAACTTATTTTAAACTTCAAGTAACTTCTTGAACATGTTGAATTCTACCATGCTCATCCACCTATTTCAGTGTTCATAAATTATGTATGATATTCCCTAGCTATTTTGTACATCTGGTAGGCCTTCAACAGAGAAGACCAAAATATCTACAGTCATTATCCAGCATACACAGGGTATTTCAAAAAGAGGAACGCAATTTGAAATCACTATGTCTTTGAAATTGGGTCCATCTTTTTGAAACACCCTGTATATTGAAAGATACTCTAAAATACTAGTTTCCACTAACTCTCCTGGATCAGTGAAAAAAAAAAAAAGCCTCTGCACAATCTATACTCTAGCAAAGTTCTGGAATGCATACAAGCACCATGCAATTCACAGCTACTTTTTCATTTCCTTTCTAGCAGTGAAGTCTTCTAAATAGCATCTAAGCAGACTAAGTCAGTCTAATATCTAGCTGCTCATTTACCGGTGATCCAAATGTACATCTTAATTTCCTATATAGTAGTCTCAGCCTGTTACTGTGGATAATAACTGTAAAGAACAGAAAAATATTTGGAAAATCAAGATTAATTTTTATGAACTACTTTCATGGTTTTCTGTACAGGGATCAATTCTTCTGTATAACTTTCTTCCCTGAATATAAGTGTATTTTTTCACTTTATGATTAATAACATCTACCTTGACTCTTTCAACTGAGTGTGAAATATTTTTACGATGTGATGATTTCTCTGCTTTTCTTCATTATTTTTCATTCTTTGACAAACAGCATTTGAGTTGAATAAAACCTGTGAATTTTCATGAACTTGTTTGTAACAACCCTCTATGTTGCTAATTTGATCTTTGTGACTGTTCATCTGAAAAAGTCATGTGATTTCCATTATTTTGCTGAATGGCCTGATGTTTCTAAACACATCATGTGGATATGCACAAAAAGTAGTAGCATTAGAAGATCAAGAAAATTTCAAGATAGTACATCTTTTTGCCATCGTTCTACTACCACAGGGAAAAAAAATATCCATTCATGATTTCTTCAGGTTTAAAATCATTGTTTCATTTGTGACTAAAAGAAAAAATGTAGATTGGATTCATTAATCTTTTATTCATCTTGTCACACTGTTGAGATGACACTTTCATCCTATACTGATGTGTCCATTTGTCTGTCCTGTGAAGTAGACCTGGTGCATCTGTATGAATATTCTTTATCCTCTGTAAACCAAGGATATTGTTGGTCTCTATAATTCTTTTGTTCTTACTGGGGATTTTAGCAGTGGTAAAATCTGTCTCCTGCTCCAGAGAAGCTATTCAAGACAAGCACCTTCTGGAACTTGCAACAGAATCCCTGTAGGTCATGATAGTTAGAGGAAGTACTACTGATGCTCGAAGAAGCAAGGAAATATTCTACTCAGTTAGTTAGATTAGTAAATCATATAGTAATTATACACATATCATAAGACCATAGAATAGTTTGTGTTGGAAGGGACCTTGATTTAGCATTTAAGATTTATTGAGGAAGACCAGAATTTTATAATTTCTAATAGCTCTTAATCAACAGCTGATTAATAATGTAAGTTAAAACAATTCAATAGGATTTGTCATAATTAAAAACAGGGACTTGATTACAAATTTGAGAGTGGCAAGGGTCACACTATACTTACAAATAGAGAAATCAGATCACATGCACATAGACACACACAAACATATAGATAAAAACATACATACAGATTCAAAAAACACACACAAACACATTAATCCAGGGATACTTGGATATATGTGGAGGTACACCTATGGACAAAATTCCCTTTCAAGATTAGCGAATTACTCACTTTCAATGCATCAGCATTCTCAATAGGCAATTTTTGAGTCCTGGGAAATCTAACTTGGCCCATGGCTTTGTGGTGTCAGTTCATCATGACATGACTCTTTTGAGGTCCCTTCCAATCCCTAACATTTTGTGATTCTGTGATTCTGTGATTCTGTGATTCTGTGAAGTGGTGGAGTGACCATCCCTGGAGGTGTTTAAAAGGCATGTAGACAACGCTCTTAGGGACATGGTTTAGTGCCATTGTTAGGTTAATTGTTGGACTCAATGATTTTGAGGGTCTCTTCCAACCAAAATGATTCTATTCTATGATTCTAGGGTTGTGAGATGCTAGTAAATTTCCAATCTAGCTGCACTTTGGACAAAGTAATTTCAGGTGCTTTCCACTATTTGTCTATGACCAGAACTTTTCAGATAATAAAGTTCTGGTACCATCTTGCTTGGGCTACAATCCACATAGTGCGTGCATTAGGTTGCCAGAAGTAAACGATTTTTGCTGCCTCTCTCAGGCAGAAGAGGGATCTTTTGCCACACAGTAGGAACTTTGAGAGCACCAAGGAAGCACTTTAGCATCTCCACTCACTGCACTTGCATAATGGCAATAGTTCTGCCTGATGTGCCTGGCTTGCCTGGGTATTGAGATGGCCCATGGGGAACTACAAGCACCATAGGACCTTTAAAGGTCTTTTAGTCCAACCCTGGCTGCAATGAACATGGACATCTCCAATGAGATCAGGTTGCTGTTGCTCAGAGCCCTGTCCAGCCCAGCCTTGAATGTCTCCAGTGATGGGGCATCTACTACCTCTTTGGGCAACCTGGGCCAGTATTTCACCACCCTCATTGTAAAAAACTTCTTCCTTATAGGTAGTCGGAATCTACCTTCTTTTACTTTAAAATATTTACCCTTTGTCCTATTGCAACAGACCCTGCCAAAAAGTTTGTCCCCAATACCCTTTTAGGTATTGAAAGACTGCAATGAGGTCTCCCTGGAGCCTTCTCTTCTCCTGGATATTTCTTCCTGAACAGTCTTGGTGCTAAAACATAGTACGTTCAAAGTCACTGTTTCAGACTCTACTGAAAGTCTCAGGAATTCCGATTCCCTTGTTGAATACACGAATGGGAAAGGCAGATAGGTTCATGTTTAAACCTCTTATTATCAATTATAGCAACTGTCATGAGCCTCTGCTCAGGAAATCTCTCCATGCCAAAAGGAACTCTTGTCATTCTAGACCCTGTGGAATATGAATTACTCATCTACGTATATGTTACTTGTGTATGATTAAAAACTGTTGAACATGAAACTAGCTTACACACACTGTGCAAATACATAGGGACATAATGTCCTTGCCAAAAGAATCAGTATTTTTAAAATATTTAAGTTAAATCAACATGGTAACGACCACATGAACAATGGACGGACCTCCATTAGATGAAAGGGCAGACTTCCCACCAAATGCATGTTTATGTGTCTTCCAGCTTGGTCAATGCTGCCATAGGTAATCTTGCTCATATGCTACCTTATTAAAAACAAAAACAGAGGCAAAAAAGCAAAGCAAAACTGCAAACAAAACAGACTTTCAGAGAAATTGATTACAGCTTATTTTTGGATATAATTGTGAAACTTTTTATATCAGAAATTCTTGGGTGCTTTTCATTCAAGGTACGTAGATAAGTTTGCGGATTTTTTTAGTTTCCCTGGACTATAAGGAACCTTTAAATGATTCAGACACAAAATATCTGCTTCTTGTCTGGAAGAACTTGAGCAAAATGTGTGTCTGCTGTGTTTTAGACAGAAAAAATAGGCATACAGGAGGTTCCATTCCTGCTTATAAATCTTCCTATTTCATGAAAGGAGTCTTCGGGACTCTAGTATGGAAGATACATTTTGTTGGTTCACTTCTTAGCTTTATCTCTTCACTGAGATATTACACTTAATAGACATTGACATTTCTTAGGAGTGAGGTACCTGATTTGATTTATAAAAGTAATTTTCACCCATTTTGACGCAGTGCCTGTCATTTTTTTCGACAACTAAAAGCAGACATTGCAGACTCAGGCCTTTATTGACCTGATTTTGCATTTTTTTCTGGCTTAATGCTAACTTCTCTGTGCAAGGCATGTAATGAACTTGTGAATAATCCTGACGTATTTTTGTTCTGCCTTGAGGTGCCACTATAGTGCTAGCAGAAGTAAGGACAGCAGCCTCATCTCGAGCAGTGGAAGGAAAAGCAGTGACTTGGACTGTGTGCCACTTACCTCTTTATTTTTAGAATTATCCTGTAAAAGACATAAAAATGCTGCTTGCTCGCTGTATGATTATGTCACTATGAGGAATTAGTAGCGAATGACAGGGCATGTAAATTACAGATAATGAAGTGCATATGCATAGACACTATTTGAAGTGCCCAAGGTTAATTTCTGTGCGAAATAATGGTATGTTCACTTCAAAATTGATCAGTTACACGCAAATTAAGGAAGAAAAACTCTTTAGTTATTGACATCTTTATAAATTGACCAATGTACTTATTCAGTGACTATATATATAATAGATGCCCAGTTTAAAATATCTACAGGATGTATATAAGCAATGAAAATAGCATAACAATGTAAAGTAATTTACAATAATCATGTGAATCATTTTATTTTGCAATCAACCAGATGCTTCAGAAGACAAAAAGACAAATAAAAAAATTAAATCAATAAGAGAAGAAAGATCCTCTTATGGCTGAGACAATGGATTGGAAGTCAGGAAATTTGATTTCAATTTCTGACTCTATCACAGGCTTCCTGTGTGACCTTAGGTAAGTTGTGTTTTCTCTCCAGACCTTGATTTCTCATCAATTTAGAAGAAAGAGTAATGTCCTATGCCTTTCATGTCCTCCCTTCCAAACTGTTCTTTTTTTTTTTTTTTAATTATATTTTTATTTTTGCAAACTAGAATATGTACAATGCTACCCTGAAAACAGCATTAAATGCTCCATACTTTAAATTGTAAGGTCTCAGCTTTCAGAGGAATGACGGCTCTTTGGGGTCAAAGGTATTCTATGGTGAAATTTATCAATATACTGGCTTTTAAGCATGGAACCAAGCCAGCACTCAGTTTCAAACTCAGCACACTGTTTTAGTGATGCAAGCCTGTACTAGGTTTTTGTCTTTGGGAGATATCCAGGCAGGCAGGTAGACAACCTGAACTGGCACTACCTCTTTGGATAGGTGCAAGTAGAGCCCTCATGTAACATGGGTTGACTTGGCATCATTAGGCCAAACCTTTTCACACATGCACTGCAGGGCCTTGCAGAAGCTTCCATACGGTAGTAATATGCTACCTAGATATCCATACTTTGCTTCAGGAACCTCTAGACACTGGACTTATACAAAGAACACTCACTGAAATTATGAAAGGTCTGATAGAAAGATAATCACTAATAGAGAGTTATCTTCCTCTGTAATGCTTGCAAACACACACATAAAGATTATTTAGATAAGTCAAGTCATTAAATTCTATCAGCTGTTGTGACATCTGATACCAAATTGGTCATTGTCAAATATTTCCCTACCCAAATTATAGAAAAGAGTTTGAATGAGAACAATGACGCTTTTTTAAAATAAACATGAGCAACTTTATTATAAGTAATTAGCTTATTGTAATGCAGCGAGATATATATATCAGATATTATTTTTAATTTTTAATTATATAAACATCAAAAATAAAGAATAGTTCTGAGAATGTAATCAGTACTTTATTGGAATTTTAATTCTGTTCCTGCTTTTTACTTGAGATTTTTTTATGTTGAAAAGACATTTTATTTTGCATGTGTGAATTTCTTTAAAAATATGAATAAAGGCCAAATTCTACAACAGTAAACTGTATTTGAATTGATATGTCTCAGAACTAAACATATCTATAGTTATGTGCACAAAGTTTTTACCATATATTAGTGTATGTTTATGCACATACAGACACAAACAGATATACATACATCAGCTGTTTCAATAAATATAGGTTTTAATTTCTGTCTTTCACTGCAAGCTCTGTTATTCTCTGTAAATCTGATACTTTGAAATTCCATATGAATATGACCAAAAAGAGGAATTTAAACTGGAAACAAAACCACTGGTATCCCATAACTATGATAAATCAAATTTATTTTCCATTGTGAAAACATAGCAGGACATTAACTCCTCAGAGTGGCAGAGGTTTTAAAACACACAGAAAAAGATATTTTAAAATTAATTATATTCCTTGAATCTAAAAAAAAAAAAAAAGGTTTCCCTTTGTGGGTTTTACACATATAGATATATCTGTACCTAGCCTTGCTATCTAGGCTCCTTGATTAGACAATTGGGAGAAATACCACTCTGAAGGTGTGATTTATCTCATCTAAAGTTAACATCTATTTACTGTCTGTGTTTCTCTTCACGATGCAGAATTTCTTCTCATAATGCAGGATATCACCAAGTGTAGATGAGATGGAACTTGATACTTGCAGTGAAAGTTCTAGATGTTGGTACTTACAAGGAATGTTTTAAACCATTTAAGCAGTGCAGTAACAATACCCAGACATGTCTTTCCAAAAATACGTTGTTTCCAAAATTAAACAAAGGCTAAAACATTTTTTTAAATCAATGTAATAGTCCACTGTCTCTATGGATAGCTACTCAATATGAAGCAATGAATCAGCTTCCCTTGCACCGTGTCAGCTGGGTAACTCTATCCTTCACACTGCTGCTGAAACGTGGTTTCTCCTGGTATCGGGACTCAACCTCTATATCTGGCAAGTCCATGACACTGTCCAGCAGAAAGCACCTGCATCTTCAGCTTTGTCAAATCAGCAAGTGATGTTGTTTCCTTCATGGCTCAGAATCTACACAATACTGCAGCCATTCTCCAAGAGATATGAACAGTCACAAGAAATAAAAGGTCTCTCTTAGGAATTCAGGGATCATCACATACTGTAGAAGGCAGTAAAGAGCAGAGAAACTTCGCTTGCAGTCCAGATCAACATATGCATTGGCTATTTAAATGTTCTTGGTTTATAGCAGAAACCACATTACAAATGAAATATGATTTGAACAGTCCTATCATGTTTAACTAGAAGTTTTCATAGATACATAGATTACTTTAATGCCAGAAGGGACCATTGCATCAACTAGTTTGAGTTGAATAATGTAGAATGACATCAGTTTGTCTTTCAATGAGTTCTGTAAATTTTGTTTGACTGCAGCTCATCTTCTGCAGATGCATTTTGTCCTAATTTGATAACATAGAAATGGAGAATCTGCAACTTTTCTTGTTAGTAGTGTGTTCATAGGATGGGTTTTCCTTGCAGTTAAAAATATGTGCTATTCTTGCTGGCCAAGTTGTTGAAGTTAATTCCAACTTCCTTGAAGTTAATTCCACCTTCCATTTAATTTTCTTCTTAAGGATACTTAAGTATTGTTAAACAAATTCCTTCAGGCATGCAGTTCTCATGGTATGCAGCCTAATGTTTAGTTTGTTCATTGGAGAAAAGCACAAACAAAATTGTCTAAGTTGGATCTGACATATGGCCTTGAATTTTTTTTTTCTTTTTGTTTTTCTCAAAAACAATCCTGTTTTTTCTACAGTAAAAATGGCTGAAAGCTGCAGTCTAAAAATTTGGGGTTTTGTGTAGTTGATTGAGATCAAAGGAGGATCATGTGTTTAAAGGAAGGCATTTGCACAACTTTAAAGTCAAGTATTATATTTACAATCAGAATAACATATTTTTTTAATTAAGTGAAAGTTAGAAACAGATACTGGCACCCATTATGTCAGGATATGGCTCTTGCACCTCTTGGTACTTCAGCATCACCAGTATTTATTATGTGAAGTTCAGGAGACACTCTTAGAATTCATGTGGTGGATCAAAAAAATGCCATATTTTGATTTTATCTTTACTACTTCTGAGAAAATTTGGTAATTTCCTAGTATTTTGACTTTTGAATGATTTTAACAAGAAAACTAAAATTAAAAAAGGAGGTAGGAGACATAATGAAGAATGGGAAATATTTTGAAAGAAATGCAAAACATTTGAAAAATAAGGTTTATATGTATGTTTGAAACAAGCTGTTAGAAAACTTGGTATTTTTCCATTCATTGACTGAATTCTCTGTGAATATTTCCTTTCAGAATGAAACTTTTTACCCTAATGAAGTGCTAGTCACTGGAAAATAGTATAGCCTGAGATGAATTAGTAACTTAGCAAATCAGCACTGCAGTGACCACAGTGCTGTAGGTGGTATGGGGACAGAGAAAGGCTTTCAGAGAACTGGACTTTATAAATCCCGTGAGCTTCAGAACCAGTCAAATCTGGAAACCAAACTACAGAAAGTTTTTTTTAAAAATATGGTTCTTGTTTCAACAGCCCCTACAGCTAGTTATTATTTGGATGAATACAAAAATGTGGCAAGTTTATTAGCACTCTAAAACCTCTAATGGAATGATTTAAATTTAAGTCAGCTCTTTCAGATGAGAAAAGTCTGTGCATCCTATTCCCCAAGGCCAGGTAAAGCAAGCACAGAACACTCATTAAAAAGAAAAAAAGACCTTTCTAGAAGATACTATAATGCACAAATTTGTTAATTAAAAGTCAAATATTATAATTTTATTACAAAGGTTCAAGGAACTTTGTGTTATAATCAAAGAGAGGTTAGAAGACACTTTATGAAGGAGTGGTAAATCATGGGAAAAAAAAGTCTCAATTATTTAGCAAATCTGAAATAAGACTCTAGGATCCAGGAAGTTATCATCTTGTGCATGATGCTGACTTTTATCTTCTCAAATTGAAAGTGTATGCTCAAAGACAGACAATGAAATTGTCTTTGTTATTCTAAATCCTACTCAAGGTATGTGATCTGGAAATCACTATCTCAGTATTCTTCGGCTTTCCACTTCTAATACAAGACACCAATGCTGATTATCAGACTGGTGGTCTATCCGTGCAACACTACTCGGCCAAAGCTTAGGACCAAACTCTGAAGGTGTGTCTTGCCTTGGTACGACAGTGAACTGCTCCATCACAGTAACTACTTCTTAGCTTGTTTATGAAAAAGGAAATAAAGCAGTGTGTAAACATGTCAAATTTAGTATCAATGTGAAACTTGTCCCGTATAAAAAAAAAGAGTCAACAGAAAGCCTACATGTTATTTCAGCCCTTCTTGAGTTTTAATTTTGCTTTGATTCTGGAAAGCTGCATTGCATTTTTATTCCTCTGTCACAAGACTATTGCGAAGATTAATTATTGAGTGTTTCTAAATGGTTTGGTGATCAATGATAACTATCACTATAATTTATGATAATTTGAACACCTAGAAACTTTTTTTTAGTAGCAGAAAGTTTAAAAGGACAATATCATCCTAGGCTTCACAAAGAATTCAAATCTTCAGTAAAAAACCCCACAACAAACCACAACCCAAACCAAATAAAAATTAATAAAGTAAGAGGATGATAATCAGTAACTCTGAATACAAATATTTTCTTCCTTTAGGGGAAAATTCAGTTCATTCATTTTACATCTTAAACATTCCCTTACAGTGATGTGAACTCAGAGCAACACCGTTGCTCTTGCATACAATCTAAGAAGTGAAACGGGTTAGGAGGGCAATGCCAGACTACATCACTTTGCATTCTGTGAGAAATGCAAAAGGATGTGTGATAAAATGGGCTTCAACAGTGTAACGATGGATATTGAATTGGTTTTACTAACATGAAAGCCTCCAAGAAATTATGTAGAATTGTTTTTAATTAAAATCACTAATTATATTCTTCAAGAATGATATTTCCTTTATTTTTCTGTTTCTTTTCTTTCTCTCTTCTCATTGATTAGAAACCTGAAGAAAATTGTATGGTTACAGTCAGTTGCCTAAATTTCTTTATGTGCACATTAACAATTGTTCTTTCATGACTTCTAAAACACAGGTGAGGTTATCTTTGCAGATGGCAGGTTTTGCAGTTTTGTTACCGTAAGAGAATTAATATCTTATTTCTGTATGCCGTGCTGTCTGAGAACAGTATCCAAACTGGTAACATTTAGGAAAGGAAAATGTGCAGACTTTATTTTACTGCTTCAGCCAAAATTCTTTCTCTCTGTCAGTCAGTTTATAGCTCTACATACAAAAGTGGAAAGACAGAAATTCTAATAAAAAGAGATTCTAATCTTAAAAGCTTCTGTTGATAATGTCTTATGATGGGGAGTATAAAGAGTTAATTGATTTTTGAATGTTGAACATTTCTAAAGCTCCTACTAGATATATGTTTATTTTTCATATTAGAAGATTAATCATTCTGTCTGACACCTGGCTTTCTGCCTGCCTGTGTAAGCTTCTAGAGGTTTTCTTGGGCCTGCCAGCAGAAACTCGTTACCTAAGTCTATCTGCCAGGAGAAACTCACTGCTTGAGTTTACTAATGCCATCCCCAGACATAACAACCATGAAATTAGGTTATAATGAGCAGAGGAGGAAGAGACATAGCTCTTGTCCAAGCTGGTTGTGGGGAAAATAGTTAGTGAATTCTGACTCTGTGGCTCCTTCCAGTTTGTCTGCATTACACTTGAAACAATAAAGATGATGATGATGATGGTGATGATGATGATTATGATGATCATAATATTTAGCCATTTTTTCCCTAAGAAGCAGGGAGATATCAATGCATAGTTCTTTGTAGCCACAAAAGAAAGGAGGATCTCAGACCTCTCACTTTCCTCCTGGTGAATGCTGAGAGGTGCAGATTAACATCAGCACCGACTGAGGTTGAATCCTTTCACAGACACTGTGTTGTCTGCAAGAGGGTGGAGGCTATTCTGTTTTATATTCAATTATCACCACTAATAAACACATCTCCTGAACCATCACCACCCACTTATTCTAAATGGTTCTTTCAGTTTTCACTTCAATTCTTTGAATGATCTTGTTCTATCTTGCACCATTTAGGTGTAGACAGGTGTGAGGGTTTTACTGTCCTCACTTTAATTATCAGTGTTAATGAATGAAATAGCCTAAACCACCACCACCCTCTCACTTTGAATGATTCTACAGTTTTAGCCTAATTTTATCTTTTCAGTCATCATGCCCTAGCTTGTACTTACCTATTAGTATCTTTTTCTTCTTCATAATCATTGTCTTCTAGTACTTCACTTTCCCTTAAAGGCCCAGTTCTGTACCTTTGTTGCCATCTCCTGAGCAGCTTTGACTTCATTTGAGACGAATGGGAATACACTTATCTGAAATCTACACTTTTCTAGGTCTTAGTCTCCTGTTGAACTTCCTGCATCTAGCTTTGGTTATTACTTCTTTATCTAACTGGTCTAGTTGTCTGGAACAATTTGAAACACCAACACTGAATTTTGCATTCTTAATGGAAGATTTTGCTCTTCTCAGTGTTTAGAATATCAGTATTAACCTGAGGCCATTGCTAAAGTCTTGCTTTTTCTACTAATTATTTTATTTGGATGTTGGACTATAAACAAGTGTTTGTGACAAATTGGAATAGAAATGAAAGATAAAATTACTGACATGTTTGAGATCTTTGTGTTTTATCCATTTAAAGCACTATGTGTAAAACTATTTCATTTATTTACCTATATCCAAGATTTGTCTATGGTAATTAAATTGTTTATGAAATCTGTTTTGCCCCAAGTGGTAAATAATTCCCTACAAACTGTCTGGAAACAAAACCTGGAAAAAATGAATCTCTTTCTACAAGTCTTGTTTTCTTTGAGTAAGATTAACCCTGTGATGTCCCTGGGATTATGCAAAACAGCATTTGAAAGATTCAAGCATAAATATATGCAATTCAAAGCATTTCATATCTACATATTTTGATGCATATTAGCATGCTGTTGTTTGTTTTAGAAAAGACTGCATTTAAAATCTTCATGTATCATATTCAGTCGTAATATTATATTCCATAATTTTCAGAGCTAGGATGGAACTTGAAGACTGAACATTCAACTGTTTCATTAGATGTTAAGATTTCTACAACACGTCTTTTCTTATTGTTGATCTTGATTCTGGATTACCTATTTAAGTGAGTAACTCATTCATCATGTCAGCAGTCCCAGTAGTTTCAAGGTATGTGCTTAAAAGAGAAGACATAATCCTCTATCTTTAAAGTACATCTCTAACTCTTAGTGCAAATATCTAAAAAAGCTCTCTGTGAAACAGATTTCTCTACCTCTCAGAAAAGTAGACGCACATAAACACTGTTTGCATATGTGGGTCCAATGTATAAAGAACACTCTAGTGAATACATTCCTCATATTAATACATATCTGTATGGAGATGTCTTAATGAGTAATTTTTACTACAAAAGCTTAGAAATACTAAAGACTGCTTCCTTAATTCAAACAAGTAACAATTACCGCATCAGTAAAGTGTTGGAGCCCTCTAGTAAGAAGGACTCCAGTCTGGGGAGTGTTTTGAATTAAGTTGTCCAGGTCATAACTGACACAATCTGTCCAGGATATATTACCTGGAGATGAACTGAATTTTTGACCAAGTTATTTTATAGTTAAAAACCCCACAGATTCTAATCAAGTATTTTGTAAATTCATGCTGTTTTGCTGAATCCTTTCTATTAAGTAAAAAAACCCACGACTACTAAAATTCTACTTTCAGAGCAGATTTCTTCTCACTATTTTAAGAATGCAAGATTTTGATATTTCCATTTAAGAAAACATTTAATCTTGAAATTGTGAATAAAATCCAATATATTTCAAAACAAAGTAAAGGAGTCTTGCAATAAAATAGAATTATTTATTTAAGCCAAAAAACACTTTTCGGTCCTGCCTGTGAATCAAACATTCCATTATCTATATTACACTCAAATAACTTTAATCTTCAAATATCTCAACTGTTGTTATGTCTTTGTTGATCTTCAATCCAAATTTTAAGTTCTAAAGCTTTCACACCACCATGTTAGGATGTAGATAATGAATTAATCATAGGCAAGCACTCTGTAGCAGAAGTTATGGGTGTGTGGCTTGTTGTGACAGGTGTCCGAACACTCAGACAATTTCTCCTGTTTTTGTAAAGTGGCATCTAAAGGGATCATGAGCTGACTCCCTCTGACCTGTTGCTCCTTCAAGTCCATGAACACGTTCATCTCCCAAGGAGCCCATGGGCCACTGTGTGCTTGCGGGTGCCCGTTGAATGTGCTGAGATCCGTATGGCCCTGGTTGTGTCAGAGGCTGTGCTCACAGGCAGACACTGTCCATGATGGTAAACATGTCGGTTGAAGAGAATGTCTTCTGTAGAGATCTCCTCAGCATATATTGGTACTTGCATCTTCCCCCTTGTTTTTCTGAAGTTAGTCCACCAATTTTAGGTCTTACATTAATGGATCAGTAGAAAGGAGTACTCAGAATAGTAACTTAAAAGATCCAAAGATGGAAATTAAGAGACTGCCCAATTTATATGACTCTTTCACTGTTTACCAGCTTCTTCTTTTTTGTCTTCACCATCATTATTAATACAATGAACTGTATATAAATATATGTATCAGAACAGTCTAAAGAAAGAAATAATATTTCCTTCAGTCATTAGTCTGAGTCTCATTTGTACTAATATATGCAATCTCTCTGCATTCAAAAACTCTTTTGAAAGTCAGTTTCCTCATTCGTAAGGTGGGTGTAATTTTCCTTGGCTTCTTGAAGGTTGATTATTTACTGTTTGCATATTACATTAAAGAGTTAAACATTAACATGGATAGTAATAGTGTTATTATTGCATAAAAATAAGTATACATAAAGAATCATATAGTGTAACCTAATGTTATAACAGGTTCACAGGAAGTCTATCACTGCAAGTTGCTTGGTGTCTTCAATTAGGTAATCACAATGAGATTAGACAAGGTTAAAATTATCATAAAGGGAAAAAAATGAGCTAGTCTACTGTTGTAAGCTGTTCCTTGATATTATATCCTATATCCTGAAAAATCCCATAGTTCTAGTCAAAGTTTCCAGGACAGTGAATCCAAGAAAAAGTATAGTTTTGTGAAAAGTTGAGAATGTAGATTTTTGCTAATGGCAATTTGTGAAATTTATTTTAAATGAGAAAGTAATTTCTCTCCTTACAAGGTTATCACACCTGCAGCTTTTCATCATAGTCATCCTGCCCAGTCTGTTTTTTCCCCATACCTCATGATGTTTATCTTTTCATTTCCTTAGTGCTTTTTCTCTAAATAGCTGTATTTGCTCCCCTTAGTCCCTGCAAACTGGATCAAGAACTCTATGATGAAAATTACATTAAAGGATTGTTTTTGTGTATATGAAGCATTTCCTACGTAGAATGTTTTCTGGGGGTCTGTTATTTGTTGTTGTTGTTGTTGTTGTTGTTTTTTGTTTGTTTGTTTGTTTGTTTGTTTTTTCTAAGTCTGCATTTTATAGTTCTACCTATTTGTAACTCAGGGTTAGATCATATAATTAATTTAAATTCTAAAAAAATATGTGTAAGAGAATGACCCTCTCTATAGGCTGTTTGACAGAATTTGGTGCACTGTCTAATGCACAGATATTTTTGTCTGTGTCTCAAAAAGGAAAAAAGTAACCAGCCAGTTCAAGGGACTATAACTGTAAACTCTTTTTTTTTTGTATGTGTGTATGTGTGGGCTGGGAAAGTAATAGGAGGGCTCTTGCTGTGTATTCACCCTTTTATGAGAATCCATGTCAATCTTGTCCTTTGGAAACAAGTACATGACTCTGCAAAACACTGGTCAGCCTCTCTCCCATTAGGAGATTTATAACGTCAAAAAAACCCCAAAGAATCCTTTGGTTTTCTTCTTGTCTCTGTAAAATCTAATCTCCTATCTAATCTCAGTCTGGACAAATTCTTACTTATGGTGCAATATTTGCAATATTTGTATAGCAAATGTCTTTCAATGTCCTTCTAATTCTGAACTTCAACGATTCATGACAAACCCACTAACACACTCAGAAATTTCACAGATAGCAGTAGGATTAGTTCAAGCTGCTGAAGGATGATGAGATTACATGAGAAAAGTTGTGGGAAAAAATGCATTAGGAAAGAAGTTCAGTCAAAATGCATTACTAAATGCAGAAGACTAGATGAAGGTTGACACTAGAAGTTTCCTCCTGTCATTTTATCTTCAGAGGATGAAATGGAAGTCTCCAGCATGGATCAGACTCAAGCTGCAGAGTTACACATACTGGCATTTTATAATGGCTTCTTAACTCTCTGTCATGTTCACCTCCCTCCCTTTAGTTTTAAGGGATTTTTACCAGCCTTTATGATGGCGTTAGCCAGGATATTCTACTGAAAGCAAATGTTTCATATTAGAAATCTGAATCCCATCATTCTGAAGACAGAGCTATACTCCCACTGCAGGTGTTCTCAGTTTTACATCCTTTTAAGTTCTGTCTTGTGTCCCAGCTGCTGTTCTGAAAATGGCACACTGCAAATATGAGATTGCTTTTGGTGCCTGTTTGAATACCCTTTCACCTTTGAGCTGCCTTGACTGTAATTGTACAAGGCATAAGAAGATGTATAGATTCATGGGACTGTCAGACAGTCCTGTTTTACTGTGGTCCAAAATGGCTTTTGCGATTGATCGTTCTTATTCATCTATTTAATCTTCTCAACATTAAATGATGAAAATTTCTTTTCAATATCAGTTTTACTATCATTATTACAACTATCTTTTCCTCATCCTGAGTAATTTTGTCTTCTGAAAGACCATTTTTTCCTGATATGCCTGGAAATTAATGACATATGAGAGTCGGATGCTAAAATGTAACAAGAAATGATGCACACCTGGTTGCAAAGGTAATAAATCCAGATCATCTGGACAGATGAGAACCAGATGTTAAAGTTCCTGTGGGATTTTTTTGTTGTCAACTAAGGAATATTACAGTCTACTGACTGAATGTAAAATGTCCATATTATTTTTGGCTAGTTCACTTAATATGTGATGTTTATCTGAATTGATGTTTTCAAACAGACCATTCACGTTGTCGATAATTCAGATGCCAGTGAGCTGTCTTGGTGTGCCAGACTGCATATGCTAACATTTAATGCCAGACTGAACTTGCTGTGCTATTCAGCAGGATGAATCACCATGAGGGAGAATGGCTCCCCATGTGCATTGTGCCATATGTTTCATGGTGTAGTTCATAAAGAATCTAAAGTGTTTGACCCACATCTTGCAGCATAAGTTCTACCATCTTCCTTGGCTTAGGTTCTGGGAACTCCTTTGATGGTTAATGTATTACCTCAGTGTAAATAAATGATATAACACCAACTATAGCAAATTCCAGTGATGTTTCTACCGAAAATTTTGAATTCACCTAGCTGGAAGAATGTGAGGTATGCATTTACAAAACCAAGATAAAGAAAGGGTAACAGAAGCTATAAGATAATATGTGCAAAGGTCCATTCAGATATGTTGAACTCCCAACTAGGAATTCAACTGAAGCATCTTAGGGTTCAACATAGCTCCAAAAACCTTCTTCAGCATTCCTGTTAAAATAAGAATACAATAAAATCTTTCATTAGCTCTCTTAATAGCAAAATGTATTAGTTTTTCACTGTACTAGAACAGAAGGATTTCCAAAAATAGTTTATTTCCCTGATGAAAGGGAGGGGAGCGCGGCTGGTTTGATCTTTTTGTCTTGAGTGCTTAAACATTCGTGTTGCCACATGGGCACACTGATGTCACTGTCATCTCTACCTCCGTCCAAAGTAAATAATTTTCTAAAATTTTCTCTTCATAGAAAACTGCTGTTTCCTGCAATAAACAGAAGGTAATTAACAGTTATTTATATCTGATGAACCACTATGAATTGTTAACTTTGAAAAGAAATATTATGACAGACCGGTGTAACACAACTGTTTCTCCCTTCTCTTGATCATGAATTGGACAAGAATTGGAACAGTTGGAGAGCAGCCCATATCTAGCCACCATTATATTGTTGTAAAATAGCTGTATGTTGTATTTTTTGCTTTTTAAAAAATTACTGTTATTAGTACATGATTACAAAATACATTTAAATAGCATTAAGGTTGTAACACAAACCAAAAAAAAATGGAGATAGTTAATTAAAATTATGCCCTGTTTAAAATTATTTGCCTGTTCCTTTTTGTAGCATTTTTGGTCTTATATTATGTCCTGCCATTTGCTGCCTTTCAAGCTGGTATCCAGCAGTGATAGACACCCATCTCTTCTCTATTATGCAATATTTTTAAACCCTTTCCTCTTCATTTAATTTTTAGTGCATTACTGGAATTACTATATCACTTAAACTTTCAGCTACTAAATGTAGTCACAAACAGAGGTATGGTTTTGTGTGTCTGAAATTATAAATGTCCCAGTGCCTTCCCAACCGGTCATACCAAGCCGTAGACAGTCTCTGCTTTGTTCAATTCTCAGTTCTGTCTGGTTAGGCTACTCATTATTTTCGGAAATTATTTGTCCTTCTGTACTATTTTCTTCCTCCTCTGCCTTCAGTGACTAAGAGACTGTCCCTCTCTCTGTTTGCAAGGAATATCCAGAAATAAGATGGTAAGCTTGATTCCTTCCAGTGTTTATTTTGAGAATAATGACATGGCATGGACTATAATTCTTACTGCATATCGTGTACTATAGAACTTGCTGTTATGTTGTGTAGTTGGCTTCACCTACAAAAGTACATAAATAAATAAAAACTGTCCAATGATTCAGTCCAGGCTTCATCGATTGGGACAACTGATTCCCGTGATTCGTAGCTTCCTAGCCCATCCATTATTTAAATGTCAGTATAAACATATTGAAATTCTTTCAGAGTTCTGCATCTTCCCACAAGAATGAGCCTAACAAACACTGCTGGTGGAGTGTCCTGATTGACAGGTCTTCCCCCAGAGATAGCAGAATTATATTCAAGCTCTTTCCAGTGAAAGAGCTAGAGGAAGTACGTTTGAAATTATCACTGCATTTCACCTTCTAGTATTTTCTCATATGAAGATGATTTCTGAAAAAAACTTGTTTTCTCAGAGGACTGGATGCTTTCAGAGTGATGGCCAGAAGCAAATAAATAAACAAGTGTGTTTGTGAAGGATATTCATCTTTCACTGCAGACAAACCTAAAACCTAGAGTCCTTGTAAGTGTCGCTCTAGTCCTAAGGGCTTACTTGTTAGCGAGCATAATGTTTGTGCTAGGCTTAAGTGCCAGCATAACTTTTTTTCCGGAACAAATCTTCAGAACATGGCAGTTACACCCAAGAAGTCTTGCCCAAGAAGTCATACTTGTTTATTCAGTGCCTAGCTGGAATCCCAGGCAATATTTACTTTAGCTAAATTTAATGCTCTGAAGCTGTAAATGCAATCTCAGTTAATATTATGTTCTCTCTTAAAATTGCAGTGTTGATAGAAAAACATTGTGCTGTACAAGCCATTAGCACATTCTGCCTATGGGGTGGGATACAAATAACAGAGGTAAGCAAATTATCTCTCGATTCTTTGCATTTGGGAGATACTGCTGGTATTTAGATCTATCTATCCAAGTATAAGGCTGCAGTGGCAGTTTTCAAAGTTCCTCATATCTAAAATCCAAGAGCTTGTTTAGTACACTGGTGCAATTAGATGCCCAAAGCTAATCAAGATGTTTGCAGTGCTGTAAAATTAAAGAGTTTTACAATAATCCTTCAAAAGTTGCCCTGTTTTTGCTAAGCTTCTCTTCTGAACATGTTTATACTGCTACACTGTATCTTTTGTTTGACCTAGGAGTTTCTGTGGCTGGATATCATCTACAACCGTCACATCAACCATTTTACTTGTACTACCTATCATTCATTTTATGTCTATTACATTTGCAAATAGTCTCTGTTCCTGCAATGTTCTTATTGTCCCTTAACTACCCTGCTTCTCCTTCTGTCTTCACTCTTTTCCATAAAGGTGCGGGTTGATCTGCTTCACTTTTTCATATTTCTGGTTCTTTTCTTTATCTCTTCCTCTTCTCTTGACATACAAAGCCACCACAGGGAAATGTGTTGTGTGAGCTTCTAAGTGTTCCTTATCTATAGTCTAGCACTCAGGTAGTGATACATTTCCTGGCTATAATGACCAAAGTTGCCTTGGCCATATACTTGTAATTTCTGATTACTTTTACTGTTTCTTCATATTCTCTTCATCGAGACAGATCAGATGAAATTGGGCCATTTAATAGATTCTTATGCAGCACTTCATTCAGGTAGACCCACCCATCTGTCTTAGCTCTACTCTTAAATTCACCTTCTGTGAATGCACAAAACCTCTGTTTCTGGCCCTGCAAATCTTTTGTGAGATTGGATGCATAGGTATAGAGAAGAGTTCTGTGAATATGAATAGCACTAGTGCAATTGCAGAAGGGGAAAAGAGGAAAAAGGAACACAGAATGTACTCTCTGTTCCTTATAGATCTGCACTCTACACATTTCTTCGTCAAATTAAGGCTGTAGCTTCCATGTTTTTTTTTCTTTTATTTTCATTCTATTTTTCTTTACTATCTCCCTTTTAATCTTCTCTGTCAGTTTTTGTCGTGGTTATGCTAACTCATCAGCAGTCTTCCCTGGCTGTTTCTTTAGGCCTCATTCAAATACATCATTTCCATTTCTTTCATTCTTGAGTGGGAGAATCGATTTACCAGAGTTTAACCCATTCTGCCATCACTATTGCACCATGTGATACTTATTCCTGTATCATGTTTATGGTTGTGCTTTCTCCTTGACACATTTTTGTGATTCTTTCCACTCATCTGTATGTATGATGTTCATATTTTTTCAGTCTTTCCTGACTTCTCTAAACTCATCTAGGTCGAGGTTTTGCCTCACCTCTTCAGATGAGCACCTACTGCTTATTAGACAGGACACTACTGGAAAGGTGTATTTTTAGATTCTGTCTCCGCTGTCTTCTCTGGTTTTGAATATTCCTAGCAATTCTCCATTTGTCACCTGATCATATGCAAGTTCTGTAACTTGACGCTTCATGTTTGCCCTTCCTCCATGTCCATGTTTTCTTTTTTACATTATCCCCTCTCTTTTTTTAGTACTCTGCATGTCTACAGCTACTACCATAATGGTCTTTGCTTCTTGCCGGTTTCTATCATAGTCATGATTCCTCTATGACCCTCACACATGATTTGGAATGACTGGACTGGGCATCAATTTCCAATCAATGGTGCCAGCTAACTTTCATTTCCCTTGTCATCATCCCCATCTTTTATCTTCTCTGAAACTATACTGGGCACTCGTTAGGGTAGGAGATTGATGGACCTATTTGAGCATCTAATAGAAAAAGGCCTTGGTGCTCAGTGAAGCTTCTCTTTGCAATAGCAGAGCGTCAGTGCAAATAAATAATAGTTTTCATTATCTCAGTGGTGCTAATTGCTCTGAATTGGACAAGACAGACTCAGTTTTGTTTTTCAACTGGCCTTTTTTTTTTTTTTGCTGACAGGGAAAATAAACAGGAAAAGAATATTTCTACAACTCAAGAAAAAAACCCAGATGATTTTGCATTTGTTAGCTGGTATTTGTTCTTTCATTAACTAAATGAAATAATGTGCTATACATTAGAGTAAAGGGCCTTATCTGGATTTATGTACTCAGAGGCTTATTACTTATAAGAGTCAGAGATGAATTGCCATTTAAATAATGGCTTATTCATTAACATATACACTGAGGTACATAGTCATGCTGTGAAAGAACTCAAACAATTATCATGCTCACCAATATCTCATAATGAGCTGGTACTCAATAACCTATTGTCCTTTCTGTACTCTGAAAATTTTTAAGGATGAGAGAGGTGTAAGATCTCATTGAACCTTTTTCCCAGAAATGTAGTTCCAAAATGTGATTAAGGAGTGTATCCTTGTCCATTTCAAGGAAAAATATTAATGGGTGTTGTTTATAGTTCTGAAACAGCTGCACAGGCCGATCAGGCCCATAAGACCACATCTGAAGGTAATTCACTAAGTATTAAAGGCAATGAACAGCAGAATAGATTTATGAGTTTGATGCTTTTGGTAAAAAATAATTTTCTTTTAATCAGAAGTGGAATAAAGGGATACTTTGTTTTACTTTAGTATTTAATTAATTGTAGAAATCATCTTTTCCTTATTTGTTTCTAGTCTATGCAGACCTGGCATTTCCAGACTTCCTGGGAGCTTGCAGATTTGCAGTGTTAGTCCATAAATTAGATCAATCTGTGAGGGATCCAAGGCTCCTGCTGGTTGCAGGTACCAATCAGTGTCTGCAATAGACCGATCTTCCTTCTTTCCCTACTGTTGTGTAACAAAATCTTCACTCCTTAGGTGGGTAACTCGCTTCAGTGATATGACAGCTCAAAGCCTGTGGTTTCCCATGAAGGTACACATCAATTAGCTAAGCCCAGAAATGTGAAAAATTAATTCCAGGTTTTTTATTCCCATGGTAAGTGCCAACGCACCTATATAAGCATGTACTTGTCCATCACCACAGTGCAGTATCAGTAACTTGGATAAGAAAACATCCATTTAACTTGGAGGATCTCTGGATAAACATAAGGTATGTCACACCACAGCCTTGGACTTCAGGCATTGACTCTTCTGGTGGATGAGCTTGACCATGGCGAAGTTATGGATTACAACTGTAAAGAATGAGATGATGTCCTGGTCACCCTAGCCTGGAAGGACTTCAAATTCACATACTTTGTTTCAAACTGAAACAGGAGATTTCAGTCTTCTTCCAGAAATTGCCTGCTTGAGATATATTGTTAGACATCTGTCTAGTTCTAGTTAGTGTATCTGATGTGTACTTCTCACCAGTTCTTTCCTTTGGTGTCCATAATATAAGAAAATAATGATCCTCCTGTCCTTGAAAATGCTGAAGTGATTTTGTTTCACAGCTTTCACGGAACACTGGAAGCTGCTACTCCTGCAAAAGGTTTTCATATTGCATTTTCGATATGTAACAATAACATGGGCCTCAAGTACCTTCATCTGGCAACAGGGCTGAATACCCAGTGATGTTGCTTTTTTTGAATCTGGTCTCTCCGTCTTAATTTCATTAGAGATGCAAAACTCTCCTTCAAGAAAATTGTGCCTCACTGGGGAATATATCTTACAGTCCCCCAGTATTAATGTACCTACAACAAATATGCTAGAAAGAAGCTATTCACAAGCAAATTCTTCAGTTATTTTACAGATATGAATCCATATATGTGCATAGACACAAAATGCACACACATTCAAAAAACCTTCTCAGAGAGTGATAGGGATTTCAAGGGATTTTTTAGAAGGAGAGAAACTCAGGAAGAGCAATGTGCACCGGCCCTTTGTGAGCCAGAGGTTACCATGCTGAGGAGTGGGGCTGGAGCACGCGGCTCTGGATGCTGCTGAAGGGTGAATTATTTGGCTAGTGGAATTTTCATATGTGAACACTCAAAGTAGAAATGTCATCTAAGACTCATTGAGAAGGAGTAGGTACAAGTAAATGGGGTTTGTTACAGCTTAAAAAGGGACAATTTGTACTCATAAAAACTAGATAAAGCATAATATGACAACCTTTTTAAAAAGGGCAAAAATGCTAGCATTTTAGAGGCAATGTATTTTCGATGTACATTTCTATATTGCTATTAAAGCTCATGCAGCTATAAGTAATATACTACCTGCCATGTTCTCATTTTGCTTTTTGTACCTTTGCACAAATACATTTAAAGTAAAGAAACAAAACTCTCAGTGCCTAGCAAAATTTACTTTAAAAATACAGAGCAGATTTTACTTTTTAGGAATATACCTGCCCTCCATCTCTGTGTATACACACACTTCTGTACTTTGAAATGCATCCACCACCCACAATAAGCCTCTAAGTATTTTCCCTCTTGCAGTATAAAACACCCAGTCTGATTTTCTCCAAGTTTTGTTATTAAAAAATGGCTTCAGAGCAGTGAATGCCAATTTTCATCTCTCGGCAAATATTTATAGCCAAGATGTAAACCCCTGAAAACAGGGGTTTATAATTTAAGTGCTGACACAACCTTAACTAGAGCAATGGGAACGCTGTTGCCACAATAACTGCCATTTTCTGGAAAGTATTTATGGCAAGGCTTCAACCTTTCTTAAAGCAGAAATTCAGGCCTTTGGCTACCATTGACTGTGGGTAATGGCAGTGAGATCTGGATTCCTGGGGATGAAGCCATCAGTACTCAGAAACTGAAGCCATTTTTACTTCTCTGCTAAACCTGTTCATGACCTTGGGATGTGTTTGATCCTGCAACCCTGAAGCCAATGGAAGCTTTTTCCAGAGGTTTGAACAAGAGCAGGTCTGAGTCCCTTGTGTCCATCAATATCACATTCTTTTGTTCCTATCAGGACCTTCCAATAAAACCTGTTTATATATCTGTCTTTCCTAATTGAAACCAGAATATATTTCTTTGCCTCCCACTTAAACAATGCTGGAATTTATATCTTTTTACACCATAAAAAGTATAATGTTACAATTCTGTAAATATACTGAAGGAAAGGCTGGATATGAGATTAAATTGTGACCTCTATTTAGAAAGACATACTTGTTTTAGAAATTTAGTTTGTGCTTTCTTGCTCGCTCTTTCTGTCTCTCTCCTCCTCTCGTCTTGTCTTTTTATTTCTTCCCACATACCAAACAAAAATAATATTAAAGCTTACTTTTTAAACATATCAAACAAGGAGTATGGAAATACATATAAAAATATTGCATAACTGTAATGTGTAAAAACCAAATACAGTTACATTTAAGTGTGCGATCTCATTCAATTAGAATTTTTTTTTCTCAAGGTAACATGGAGTTGCCTCAAATCCACAAATAATAAATGTAACATGAAAAAATATCACACAAATGTTTGCAATATGCTATCCTATTGATGAATCTTACTTGTTCCCAAATACTCTGGTTTCAAGTCTCCAGCACTAAGATGGCTCCATGCCATTGTCATGTCTAAAACCAGAGCTAAAGTTAGTGGCTGCAGATGCTGAAACATTTTCCAAGCTCAGAGGGACAAACTTCTGCAGGATATTTCTGATACCTCCTTCTGGACTTTTCAAGGGCAGAGTTGAACAGTTTTTTCTTCTCCCATATTATCAGATCTCGCCTTAGTGGTAGCCAGTATCAATTAAAGCAGCTTCTAGTTTTTCGTTTGTCATGCAGAGATTAGATAATTGTGTTTCAGCTTGAAGACTTGTGTCATCAGAAACTCATCGGTGTTACCTGTTCCCAGTTCGAGCCACTTTGAGGAGGACAACAGGGAAGTTGAGTAGGAGAACAGTGGAGTTCAGGTTTTTGGAACATAATGCTACAAGGAAATATCACATTGCCACTTCAGTTTGGCAAGCAGTCCCTGGTAAATATGTGACTGACTTCTTTGTGGCCTGGGTAATATAGGAAAAGGTAAAAGAGCAAAACATGTCAAATTAGTTTCAAATTGTGAAATGGGACAAAAAATGTGTTTCATTCACAGATAATATAACAAATATTGTATGAGAGGAACAGTTCCTTCATGTTAAAGATTCTAAGGCTTTGTGAGCCTCATGGGAGTTTACCTACAAAACTCTGAAGGCTTGCACACATTTTAGAGCATCACTGCAGCTCTCATTTTGAAGTTTAGGTTATAACTGTCATTTGTAATAGCTCTTTCCAGCTTGTAGCACCACTGTAGGGTAAGACAAACCGATAAAATTGCCTCTAAGGATCTACCTGTTCAGTCGATTAACAGAACTGCTCTCTTTAGGAACACTGCTTTGAAATTTCATTCCAGCATGAAATTCACTCTTAACCAGGCATTCCTGTCTTTTTATGGAGCCTACAATGTTATTTTTTATTTTTGTTTTTTATTTTTAGTTCTCTCAGAAATAGATTTGATCATTTAAGTTGGGATATTTTATTTTCTCAGAGCTGTAAAAAGAATAAAAATTAGCATGACTTTGCTGCTTCTTTGTAGGTGAAGTTCATAAAGACTTTCCAAGAGTGAAATATATATATACTCAAATAATATTTAGAGTATGTAGAAGTGACTACTTGTATCTTCTTCCAAAAGGTATCTAAGCCAGCTGTTAAGAAATGCTGAAGATGTTTGAAGCCCTGTGTTTCCCAAGGTTTGATACTTCTCTGCAGCTGTGAGTGAGCTGAGTTTATGTACCCACTTGCTGAGTTGAGGTTTCAAGTTGTTGTTCCAAGTATTGAACACAGGCTGATGTCTTATTGTCATAAGAATGCCTCATTCACCACCTATTGGTTAGTTTTATGCCATGCCAGCCTTACACTTACCCATTAGAACAAAGCTCTTGTGCAAGAAATGGTGCAAGGACTGGGGCCAGACTGAAAAAGCAAGCCAAAGAGGTCAATTGTGAGACAATGAGATGCGTCCGTTGTGGGAACAGGAAAGTTCCTGTGTTTCAGTTTTTCTTCCAGTCTTGCTAGTGATTTTATCCTAAGACTGCTACATGGAAAATGCATATTCTAGGCAGACCCTCGGGAAAGAACTATTTTAGCTTCCTCTCCTCTGCAGCAGAATGTTTTGCCTATTAGATTACAGAAATAGACGCATCTTTGCAATTTTCTTTGCAGGCCGAACAAATTCCACATTCCTGGCTGCACAAAAATGGCACAGCTTCAACAAAAGCCATGTGGCTAGGGCACTCTCCAAAGAGATGGGAGCTGATGAGGGTATAGCTTTTCAATTTCCAGGACAAGCCCTGTAAGCAAAATACGATGACTTCAGCAAGATTTGCTAGTACCCTATCTGGCAAATGAGTGGATGGATTTGAATGCCATGCTGTTTTGCACTCTGAGTGTTCTCCACTAATTAATCAAGTTCAGAAAATCCTTGTTGGCTCCTGTTCTGATGGGCATTAGTACCAGGTGCCTTGTTTGAGTATCTCAGACGAGAGGGGTGTCAAACTGCTCAACTCAGCTCTGATGGAGACAATTCTATTTTCACACCAGAGTAGAACTGAAGTTATTGAAGTAAGTTGTCTTGCAAGATGTATTTCTCTGTTCCCTCCCAGATGTCTGATTACTTGAAAGAGAGTTGTGATAGTTTGTGGCTTGCTGTTGTGACCAAAGGCAAGTAAATTTCGACTAAGTAGGACTTTGGGAAACTGAAATCTTTTGAGCTCTCTGTTTTTATTAAAAAGATCTCATATGAGGTTAGGAATTATTAGAGAGGGATTTGCTATATGCTACAACTCATGGGTCCTGAGTTACTCTGCAGATTATTCAGTGAGAACACCACAATTTCCTCAGGGTCCATTTTATTTTACACATAACAAGGAGAAAGAATAATATACTTCCTCCTTTTCCCAATTTGTTTAATAGCTGCAATTTAAACTACTGAAATCCTGATTAAGGAGTTCAGAAGGTGGAGTTAAAAGAAGCCAAGGGGTAGAGTCGAGGACTTCAAACACCTTAAAAACCCCCTTATTTTATGAAAAGAATTAAGACTTTGAATATCCCCAAGGATAATCTATGAGATTTTATCAGGATTCATTACCTTCTAACTTCATCTTTGAACCCTAATAAACTGTGAGAGTTCTCTAGTCTTTTGAACACAGAGGTTAGAATAAACAGCCAAGCATGAAACTCACTAGTATTTTGTATGAAACTTGTACACAGAAAGAAAAAGAAGAATTTTTCTTTGGCCACATCTGGGCTCTGTAGCATGCGATATTTTATATGCCTGATCCTTTACCGTGAAGTCCGCAATCCATTCTTCTGTTTTTATGAAGAAACTATGCGTAGAATGTTTGCATTTTAAAATCAGCTTATATCCAGACCATGGGGAGGGAGAAAACTGCTTGAAATCAGCCTGTGAAAGATGTGATCATGGCTGAGTTCTGCTTTCATGAAACATTCCCTGCAGAGATCATTCTTTGCATCCTAAGCTGTGTGTGTGTGGGAGAGAAGTGCCTGCTGGTTACTGTGGTCTGAAAAGAAAGACAGCAGCACTCTGCATCTCTCTCACTGTCGTGTGACATACCACACACTGCAGTGCACACATTGCTTTTCTTACTCACCCAGCTTTAACTCCTCACCATTTTTTCTCTTTGTTTGTTAAACAATTTATTCAGCATCCCTACTCATCCAGGAATGATTGCTGGAAGGGACATGGAGCTGAGTGGAAGTAAGCTTGCTGTTGCATGTACTGAAACTACCTTCTTTTAGGAAAGATCTCTTAAGTCTGTATTAATATTATTTTCAGTTTAACGGGAGAGTCTGTATACTGTTCTATAATCATGTATCTATGTTATGTGTTTTCTCACAAGCGCCTATTAAGATCTATATCTTAACAAGGACTGCTGCTTTTATTCAGCTAAAGATACTGGGATTGTTGTGCTCCAAAAACTCTGGATGTTTCTCCTGCTAGTAATGAAGCAGAAAAAAATCCACCTGTCTGTTTCTTGGGACAGTAGAAAATGAAATAAGTAAATGAAAATAAGCTATCTGAAAAACTAGAAACTGTATTTACTTCGGCACAGCTCCTCCAGAACACTTATGTTTTTCAGTAATAGAGAGTCAGTCAACAGTTGCCACTTCTGCCTTTTATCCTTGGATTTGATTCAGTAGAGTTCAATGCTATCTCTTTGCTAGGTTTGCACATAGTGTACTATTTTGCTATTCACTCTTTTATGTCTAGGCTTACTGAAGCTGTGCACAAGGCTCTGGCAAATGCTCGACCCCTTTTAAGCTTCCTTTTGCCTACCTTTCTACCAAAATAGCTCCTTACATTCAGACAAGCAAGTAAATCCACTTATTTTTTATTTCCTTACTCCTCAGAGTGCTGAAATAAAATAGCTTCTCAGAGAAAGTGCACTGAACACGTGGAGCGTATGGGGCAAACATATTATTTGTCCTCTTTGAATGCTATCTGTTCTTTTACTTTGGCACCTCCACCCTGAGCTGTTCATGATCCATAATGAACCCTCTCACTGTGTGGGCCTCTGCGGTTTATTTGATTTGGAGCAGTCTAGGGTGAATGCTGGCAAGAAATTAAAATATGAATGTAGGTAAAATAACACTACATTTTTGTCTGTTGTTAGAGAATCTCTCAGGTCACTAAAAAATATTGTGAACACCCAGTCCAGGATTAAATTTTTGTTTGAAATTCATTAAAATAAAAAATATTTTGGTATCAGCAAAAGAATATTTAAATATCATTAAGGTTTTGACAGAAATCTGCAAAAGCATGGAAATGCCCAATTAAGGCAGAAATGCACCATATGGACTTGAATGTGATAAGTAGTAAGCAAGCTGCTATAGTGACACCCTGCTGTGGTTAGGTGTGGAACACATATGTCCCTCTTAGGCTTTATCTACAGATGTTCTTACTTTGTAGCTCTGTTTGTTCTACCACATATGAAAGGATTGAAATGGAGAGAGTGGGTGAGATTTTTTGCTTTTGCTTCCTTGGTGCCTTTTATTTTCACATTTGAATTTATAAATATTATTGAACATACTCCTATGGAATCACACTGGGCTAGAAGCTGTTCCCCGCTTGCACACTTGTTCACAGAGTTCAATTAACTCCATAGAAAAAACTCCTCTGCTCTAAGCTGTAAGGAAATCTATGGAAAAAAAAAATAATGAAGTTTCTCAATTTTTTATCCTCATACTAAAATTCAATTTGGAATGTAAAATCAGCTAAACGTAATTTATTTGGCTTCATGCCAAGATAATCCATTCAAATTCTGTGGTTTAAAGGAAAGATGGCAGAACCACTTCTGGTCTCTTCTGGTTATCAGTTCCATCACTCAATTTCCAGCAAGGATTTGTGAAAGAATAACCCATTTGTGAGCAGAGTGTTCTAGGAATGGCCTTAAGGATATGCAAATAAATATCACAGTTGATACTCAAGATACTTCTGGCCGTATTTCTGCATACTTATCAGCTGGAACCTTAAGAATGTAAATTAGAATCAGAGAATCATAGAATCATTTTGGTTGGAAAAGACCCTCAAGATATTTGAGTCCAGCCATTAACCTAACACTGGCATTAAACCACGTTCCTAAGAATATAATCTATGTATCTTTTAAACACCTCCAGGGATGGTGATTCAGCCACTTCCCCGGGCAGCCTGTTCCAATGCCTGACAACCCTTTCTGTGAAGTTTTTCCTAACATGCAATCTAAACCTCCCCTGGCACAACTTGAGGCCATTTCCTCTTGTCATATTGCTTGTTACTCAGAAGAGACCAACCCCCTCCATGCTACAACCTCCTTTCAGGTAGTTGTAGACAGTGATAAGGTCTCACCTCAGCCTCCTTTTCTCCAGGCCAAACAGCCCCCTCAGCTGCTTCTCATAAGACTTGTGCTCTAAATTGATTAATGTATTCTAAATGTACCTATCTTGTGATCAGCATCTCCAAAGGTGTTTTTTTTTGTTTTTTACTCAATAGTTGCGAAATACTTAAATACTGAGAGACAGAAGTAACAAAATATCCTCCCATTGAATGTGCCTATTCCTGCCCACTCCCCACCCTGCCCCCAATAGACTATTCAGTCAATTTCTCACTTCATCCTGAGGCTGATTTTGTTTTTTTCTAATTCTAGAAATGCCAAGAATAACTTTAGAATTCTCCTAGATCATGAATTGCCTCTTAATCTCCAACGTTGTTTTGTTTCCTGGTTTTCTGCACTTCACACAACTTTTCTAAAGTGCAAAGACATGTGACTGTCTTTAGGCAACTTTCATACAATTTTACAATGCCTCTTTATGAGTTAAATCCCACCAACATGATTTAGGTATCACAGCCATCAGCACTTAGTGAGATATGATATTAAATGTGTCTGGCAATTAAATAAACAAACAAACACATAAATCCTGCCATCACAGGAGATTAATTGCCTCAACTTACTACTAATCTCTTCTTATTCAGCTCCCCCTTTTGGATGTCACCCTCAAAACAAACTCTATGTGATAATAATGACTTGATTAAGTTCCAGGTTGATTGATCATTTTCTCACCTTAAAAATGAAAAAGCGAAAGAACTTAAGAGGATACTGGTGAAAAAGTAATAAATATTTTAAGGAATGCTTTCCTCTCACAAAATGTAATGTGAAGGAAGTAGAAAATCTCATAGAAATAAGATATGTCAAAACTTTGGAAGCCAGATGTGTGCACAACTTCAGTTATTTGTCAATATTGGAATTTCTACTCAAAAAGGAGAACACTATTAAAAGGGTAAAGACTACTATTTTATACAAAACTACTAATGCATATTTGAAGCAGGGAAGGCAAACACACTTATAGAAGATACAGGATCAAATAAAAGAAAAATCACAAGAATAAAAACTTGCAAGGTTTGCCTGATTCTGTAGGAATGTCATTCTAAAGTTAGAGCTGCTGTCTTAGTTTCAAGCAGCGATGGAAACAAAGGGCTCTATCAGGATGCATTAACTGAACCACTGCCATAGGGCCACCATATGCCCCTTTGTAACACCAGGAGAAATCAGGACTAGGTTGATAAGCACTTCCTTTGCACATCTTCTTTGTGTCTCTTGCTACCTTCTTTCTCCCTTTTTATGGGGAAGTCAACAAGTATATGCCAAGCCTAAGAAACAAAGAAATAACTGATTTGCATTTGCCCTTTTTCTTGTCAAGCCTAGCCTCTCCTACTTACTGAGAAGGAAAACAACTATGGGCATGACATGGCAAAGACTTCTAGGATTGTATATGTATAGCTGCTGGTGATGAGTAGATCTTTTCAATTTCTGTCAAATTTTAACACAAAAGGTGATCAGACAGAGTGATAATGGGTGCTCTATGAGTACTTGAATGTGTAAGCACAAGCAAGTCAGGATCTCAATGTAAATTACGATTAAAGTATGAAAGAAACAATTTTAAGATTCTTATGAGGCTGTCTGTTATTGTGCTTAGAGAGGGGATTGAATAAAAGTAATTGTTTTGTGGTTAAATCATGGAAAGAACATATGAATTTAAAATTTTGGCTCTCATGAAGAAAATGGCAAGTCTCCCAGTAATTTCTGTAGTGTCAGGATTTCACTCCAGCTTCCTATTCCTGTGCTGCTAAAATGCTGGATATATAACCTGGGACAAATCTAATGGTCTACATGGGTCTCTTCTATAATCATTAAAATGGGAAACTCTACTGGTTTTTTCCTATTTGTTCAAAGATATTGGACAAGAGGTCTTATGTATGCCCATGTGATGATATATGTGATGGGTCTATAGCTGTCTACTCCTGAATATATTTTTTTGTTTCCATTTGGCTTTACCAGTTTGGTGTCTTTATGACATAAACACACACGAACAAAATGGCCGTTGTTCACATCCTTATTATGAATCAACGCCTTTCTTCAGGGGAGAAGATTATCAGATTTCTTACAATATTTAAGCTGATTTTGAAAGTTGGACTTAGGGCAAGCTGCAAGGATGAGAAGAGGGGTGTGTGGGGTGAGAAATTTAAGGAACATTGATCACTGACAGATCCAAAAGAAGGTGAAGATTCTCAGTCACCCTTCTTCAGATTCCACCTCTTGACCTTCACCAGAGAAGTGGTCTTTGACAGCCACAGTATTTCAGAACTGTTTTCAGTTCAAGTGATCTTCCAAAGTGGTGGTCTGATGCGGGTTGTGTATGGGACATCAATTGACTCCATAGGATCCTTTTTGAGGCAGGCAGGATTTTCAGTTTTGTTTTGATCAGCTAATCTGTTACTTTATCCTGCACTGCTATTCTTCTTCCCAAGTTTATCAGTTGCTTTTTAGGCCTCTTCCTCATGTGAGGTCTTAGTTCTTTCCAAAGCTTAAGGTCTGTCCTCCCCACAATCCAGGATCAAATAGGCTGTCAACTTTCACAAGCACTGAATTCATCTAAAACATGTTTATTAAAAAAAAAAATACACCAACCCTTCAGATTAGAACCAGAAAATATTGTGGGAAGATGGGGAGGAGGGGAAAAACCCTTGGTGGTTTAAAACTAATTTCATGAACACTAGAAATGTAAAGGAAAGGCTTTAGTATGAGAGAATTTTCTATATGCTGCATATTGCAATCACAGGAGGACTATAACTCAGGCCCTCTCAATCAATTCCAATTTTTTATAGTCACCTATTGTAAAGTATTTTGCACCCTGATTACACAGCAGCTGCTGAGACCTGAACTTCCTGAAACTGAGAAAAACTGATCCCAATGAAGAAGTAAGCAATCTGCTAAAACTCATGGTACCTGACCTACTTTTCAGAGGTTTTCCCAAAGGTGTCACATACCAGTATGTAATTCCCCCACCAACCCAACCATGCAGCGATTTTGTTACTGTTCCATACACAAAACATACTTTTCAAGAACCTCCTTTCCCAAAGACCATTTGTATGTTAAGTCATACATCATGTAATAATTTTTGCCATAATTACTCCCAGTTGTGAAGCTCTCATTTATACTGAAAATTCAAGGGTGGGTGAAAAACTGAAGATCACCATGAAGCTTTGCTTGCTTTTGGGATGCCTTTGACTACTCTTTGAAAGTGCTTAGAGAGAGATTTTTTCCCCACTTCCCTTTTGCAGCTTGGACTAGACTCTTTAACCTACAGTGAGAGAAACAATGGCCTTTACCTAAGGCTCTGAAATAAGTTCCTAGGGACTGATATTTAGATTTTGGCTTCACCATAGATTTCCTGGCTGATCCTGGGGAATTCACTTGGGACTTAACTAAATAAAGAGATGTGGAGTTTTTAAGTCCAGTGCTGCAATGCCTAAACTTTAGGGTCCTGGCCCTCTGATTGAGCTTTAAAACCTGGAGCTGGAAATATAACTACATAGTACACCAAGAAAATTAGATATGTGAGTAAAAATATTAAAGAAATCTTGACAGTAAAAAGGTGAAGGATCAAGTTGAAGCGGGCAGGAGGAGATCCCTAGAGGCAGGCACTTGTTAATGCTGAGCATAGAATTGCATATGGAATTTCAGTCTTTTTCATTGCTTCTGGCAGGCATTTTGAGTGCAGAATTTTCTTATAAATCTAGATGACTACAATTACTCTTTGAAAGAATAGGGTCTCAAAGGCATCAATGCCACTGATGCTTGTCTTTATGTAACAATAGGTCAGTGCATTCATCTGAGAAGTAGGAATTTGGATTGTTTCTTCAACTTATCCAGGTTAAAACTTCTCTCATTAAGGATCCATAGTCTACCTTTTAGGCAGTTACCCAGTGTATGTGATTTGTTGTATTGTAGTTAGTGCTATCCCATGACTGGTAACAAAGCAAACGAGTGGCTGAAAACAGATAGTATCTTCTTCTAGGTAAGTGCATGGTATCATTCTGAGTTGGTTGGAAGGTTTTTTGTTGTTTTATTTTGGCCGTGATTTTTTGTTTGATTGTGTGTATGTATGGTTGTTTTTTTGTTGTTGTTGTTGTTGTGGTTGGTTTTTGTTTGTTTATTTGTTTTGTTTTGTTTTGTTTTGTTCTCCTGACTATGAATAATCTCTCATTCTTCTACAAGGAGAGGGAAAAAAAAAAGCCATCTGTTATTATGCATCTCCCAGTGTCATGGGACCATCTTTGCATCTAGGCTTCTATATGTTGCTGTAAGCAAATAATTAAAGCAGTCACAGGCAAGCGCAACAAGTTCTTTTTGTAGTATTTCCAACAAGAATAAGAATGGAAAGCACTACAATTGACACAAAAAGCTCTCTGAGAATTACAGCCTCAGTTTCCAAATTAGTATACTGGTGGAAATACTCGACATGAGAGATGTATATTTAAAATCTCAACAGTCTCATGTGAAAGAATTCATAGAACCAATATATTGATCAAAATGGTTAGAGTAGAAATTTGGTTTTCTTCATAATCTGCCTTGACAGCTGCTTGTACAAAAGTTGTTTGCTTTGGTCAGAAATTTCCACTTCTCATTTAATACCAACACAATGGTCCGATTTGTTTTTTAGATCAATAAATACATAAATAAACTGAAAAGATTTAGTTATTTCAACATCAATATTGCTCTTGCTGAAACATTTAAAACTTTTCATTTTCTTGTGAAACGTTATTTGTTTGATGGATCTCTCGTGAACATAAAAATCAGGCCAAGTTTGAAGTCTTTGACATAAATCAATGTACATGATTGACTACAAAGATGAAGGGATAGCATGGTCTGGCAAAAACATTTGCGTGTGTGCTTCAGTTTAGCTTAATCCTAAAGGGACTTAAACACTTTAAATTGGTTTGGTAGATGATTAAATGCTTTAAAGGATCAAAACCAGAGGTCCACTGCACCAGATACCTATCACAACGAAAGTCAGGAATGAAATGTTGGACTCTGCTAGAAAACACATAAATAGAAAGAAGGTACTAGAATCTAAAAAAAAAAGAGAAAAGAAAAGAAAAGAAAAGAAAAGAAAAGAAAAGAGCGCAGCATTTAACCCCTGCTATATTATACAACTAAGTTTGGAAAGAAAACTTAAAAGAAAAGAATAACAAATTAAAATAATTTCACTAGGTCTGTGAAAATTTAAAGTATGAAATTTATTTTCTTTCAAACAGTGTGTTAATGAGGCAATTTTGAAATATTGCCTTTTGGCATAATGTCTGTTTACTTTTCACTTTCATGAGCAAATCTGTGAACAATAATGCAAAGGTTCAAAGTTAAAATAAAACAAAGAAAAACATAAGGGAAGGTGAATGGAACTGAAAACCATATTCAGCTTTTCAGCTTTTTGCAAGAAAAAAATCAATAATTAGGACAATGAAAGTTATCAAGGAAGGCAAGGAATGGTTTGGTGTCTCAGAACTTTCCATCATCTTCATTAAGCTAGAAGCATGTGTGCACTGTGGCTATATAAGAACTTCCCATACTAGAAGAAAGGAGGGAATTCTAATTTATACCTACTTTGGTAAAAATGGTGAGAGATCATTTTTACAAGGAAGTGAGTAAAATAATGGGCTGGGACTTCAGATCCCTGCATTTAATTTCCTGTTCTGTACATAGATTTCCTGCGTGTCTTGGAACAAATTGTTTAACCCCTGTTCCTCAGTTCCCCTTTAGAAACAGAGCTAACAGCGTTCCCTTACTTTGTGGAAACCTCTGTGAGAACCTCTGTGAGGGTAAATATTGTTAGAGACTAAGGATTCTGTCTAGTAAAAATTGCTTTAGGTAGGGGTAGCTGAAGAGGTCCTTGTCCCCAGCTGTGTACTTGCTCCTACTGTCCACCTGAATATTTGCATTTTTGATACAGTTGCTGTTTCATTGTTTAGACTTAATACAGAATTGACTGTAATTTGAGTGGATAGATCATTCTTTTCCCAACCTGTAAAGCTCAGGCACGACTCATGAGTGCCTATATTATAACAATCTGCACATCTCACTAACAGCACAGGAGGCTGTACAATGGAAACTTTTGTCTTAAAAGACAATGTGCACAACTCCAGCTTTAAAAAGGGCTGGGTCATGTGTGGTTGTGATCTCAGTCTTGCATCCCAAGGCAGGTCAGGTATTAATGAAGTACCTGTGTTGGGGTCATATCTTAACAGACAACTATGGACTGCAACGCAATTGTTGCCCACACCCAGCAAAGGTCCCTTGATCCTTTTTATGTACTCTCAGAAACTGATTTCACTGGCAACGGTCAGATGGTTGGAGTGTGGAGGCATTTAACAGTCTTGGACTTGTAAATGTGCACATTTCATGCTGGAAATACATCTCTATACTTTGCTTTGGATGAGGTTTGTATGTTTTAATTTGCATTTTTGGCAATCAGGTACTGACATGCTGGACTCAGCTGTGTAACTGTTCTTAGTCTGTCCTGAGGAAGCTAAATGAACTGCTAAAGCCACACAATACACAATGAGAGGGAGTTTTAGACTACTCTGTCCTTTTGCTTTCTAGATTTTATTCTTCTCAAATCTGATTGGAAACAGAAGAATAATTCTCGGACCCCGTTGAAAACAATTTCTGAGTATAAGTTCATAACTTTCCTTCCAGACTACTGAGCTAATCCTGCAGATGTTTTCCAGGCACATGAAGGACAAGAAGGCAATGGGAATAGTCAGCATGGGTTCGCAAAGGGGAAGTCATGTTTGACCAACCTGGCAGCATTCTACAGTGAAAAGACTGGCTTAGTGAATGAGGAGAGAGCAGTGGCTATTGTCTACATTGATTTCATTAAGGCTTTTGGCACTGTCTCCTCTAAGATCCTCCTGGAGAAGATGATGAAGTATGGACTGGAAAGGCAGACAGTGAGGTGGATTGAAAACTGGCTGAATGATTGGGCTCAGAGGGTGGCGATCAGCAGCATGAAGTCTAGTTGGAAGACAGTCACTACCAGTGTATCTCCAGGGGTCAGTGCTGGGTCTGATCCTGTTCAACATCATCAATTTCTGCAAAATTATCATGATTGTGTGCCTCTGTGGAGTGCCTGTACACAGATTCCTGCCCCATGAGGGACAAACAGGAGCAACCAGAGCTCGGTGTGCAGTTACAGGGCTGTGGTCTCCTTGGGATCAGAGAGATATGGTGGAAAGCTCACATCCCTGGAGTACTTCCATGGGTGGATAGTGGCTCTTTAGGAAGGATAGTCTGGGACAGTAAGGAGGGGAAAATTGACCTTGATATGAGGGAACGGTGAAAATGCATGGAGCACATGGTTCAGGATAGGGAAGGCACCAACGGGGGTGGCACTGTGGCAGATATCTGCTACAGACCACCTGATCAAGAGGAAGCAGATGAGTCCTTCTTCAGACAACTGCAAGAAGCCTCACATTCACAGGCCCAGGTTCTCATGGAGGGGCTTAAGCCTGCCTGAGACCTGCTCAAACGATAACAGAGCAGGGTACAAACAGCCCAGGAGATTTCTGGAAGATATTGGTCACAACTTCTTAACACAGGTTATTGAGGAACTGATGAAGGAAAAAGCTCTGCTGGAACTGGAAGTCAAAGGAGAAGTAGTTCAGGACTGAGAGTTCAGGGCAGCGTTGGCCACATTGATTATGAGATGGTGGAGTCCAAGATGAATACAAGAGGCAATGAATAGTAGTTGAAATTCAGGGAATTCCACTTAAACATAAGAAAACTTACTTTTACTGTAAGAGTGATCAAACACTGGAACAGGTTTCCCAGAGAGGTTGTGGAGTCTCTTTTCTTGAAGATACTCAAAACCTGATTAGATATGGCCCAGAGTAACCTACTATAGGTGACCCTGCTTTGAGAAGGTGGGATGTGACTGGCCAATCTCCAGAGCTGCTTTACAACCTCACTCTGATTCTGTGATGGTGCTTTCCACTATCACCTATATCTGAAACTTCTGGACTTAAGGCTGAATTAACGTTACATTTGCAGGACACAGGACTAAATATGAGAGAACCATCAGTACCCCAGTGATCCATGGGGGAATAAATTAGTGTGTGGTTCTCGGTGTCCAGCTCTCTGTGCCACAAGATGGCACCCTAGAGTAGTTGCGATTTGGTCAAATGTCATTTAAATAATACTGAAATCTCATAGCTCTCTATATTTGTTAAAACGGTGTGACAGTTTTCAATATGGCATATTAAACTGATTCAATATACCTTTCTATTTTAAACCTTCCCTAACTAGGACATAATAGAGAATCTGTTCTGAGCATGTAGAGGTTAAAAAAATAGCATAAAGGGAAAAGAAAAAAGGGAAAAAAAGAGATGTTTGGCCAAAGCCTTTCCACCTGTAACAGGGGATCTAAAGTGGATAGAATATGTATAGACTTTGGCATAAGTTTTAGGTGGAGTTGTTTATACTAAAGTTTCTCAGAATATGGAAATTTAGAATGAGTTTCAGTGGGAATCCTACAGAAAATAATCAGACCTAATTTATGGTGAAAATTCAGTGTACATTTACAGTAAATTATAGTAATGAATGAAATGAACCAACAAATGATGTAAAAATCACAGTGCTCTACATTAAACAAGAAGAATGGATAAGAAAAATATATAGGTTCATAAGTGATATTACAATATTCATTCTGCTGATCAAAGACATGATCAAACTATACTCAAACCTATCATAAGAGATAGTTGTAAAAATGATCTCAATTTGAAAGACGTATTTAGGCTACAATTATACCCAAGTTCAACTTTTTTTTTTTTTTTGCTTATCAATATTGTTTGCCAGTTCCTATCCGTAAAGTAGGAATAAGAGTAATTTCCTTCCCTGTGTTTCAGAAATCTGTTAAAATCTAGTATGACAATGGAAGTAACAAAGTAATTAAAAGAGAAAACAATGAGATTGCAAAGATCTTTTCCCTTCTCTGGCAGGCTTTGCCACCAGTAGTCTAAGCTGACTGTAAGGAACAGTCATTGTCACTCAACCTCACCAAAGTCAAGAAATGAAACAACTCCCAATTTAGTAACTCAAAGTAAACTTGCAACAGTTCAGGCTGAATGGATTTTGGAAATAAGGTTTTATTTTTCATAACAGGCAAAGTCCATTCCTCACTGAATTGAATGGCAAAATTTCAATGTAAAAAGCAAGAATAACAGAAAACTTCAAGAAGTGAGATTTCACTGCTTTTGTTAAAATGAATGGAGTGGAGAAGAAGGTAGTAAAATGCATAGAAGACATTCAGTACAGGAAACTGTACTAAAGGATGAGCATGTGCTTTTAGAAACTCTGCTCTTGGAAATGTTAGAAGTGGAAGCTTCTCCACTGTCTTTAAGAATAACCAATGGGCTTCCTTCAGCAAAATCCTTGAAATGAATAAAAACTATACTTTTATATAAAATTTATATACTGCCAGAAGGCAATGTTGCCACAAGCAGTTTCATAATAATTAGCTCTTTTCTTCTACCAACATCATCTCTCTTGCCATTGCCACTAATTGCATAGTTACGGTAAGTAATTTTAAACTAGATGTCAACAGACAGTATTTGTTAGGTAGCTATTACATTAAAGAAGTACTGATAGCATACATAGTGATGATGGTATATGGAATAATTTTTATTGGTCAAAACTTGTAAATTATAAACTTCATTGAAACTGATCAGGTAAATTGCAGGGTACTTAAAGTACATCTACGTGAACTGGTAGGTTGGTATATTTTATCAGTGCATTAACTCAGTTGAAGATAAAGTCATTGTACAAAACTGCACTTACCTTTATGTTCCACTGGCAGGCTTCAGCTACGTGCATTGTCTCTTTGCGTCAGGCATAGAACAGGACATTAAGCTTACTGAGTAAAAGAAAGGGAAAGCTAAAGGTAGGAGTGGTGGTAGACAGCCAATAGAGATGGCATTATTTGTCTGAGTACACATTGTGAATTTCTGATAGAGAGGGAAATATAACTCAAGGTTCCTAAATCCCACTATAGCTTCTTGTTCAGTATGATGTCTTTAGAAGTAATGTCTTCTGAGGGAGAAATTCCACTCACAATTAGTTGCAGTCAATGATGTTGTTCTTATTGCCTGGTGCCAAAAGAAGAAACTATAATAAGTTTGTGGTCTATCTCACCCTGTTCTCCAGTCTTGGAGTACTTGCTGCACAAGACAATGAAAGACTGAGGCACAAAGGTCTGAAGGTTTTGGCCACTACAGCTGCAAATGAGCAGAAACCAACTGGGGTGAGGAACTTGGCTCAGAATAGCATAAAGATTACTAAATATGTAAGTCCAAATGCATTAACTTTCTTGTTCTTTTCCTCTTTTCATTTCTGTGCTGTCACAGAGTGAGAAATGCTAGAAATGCCACAAAAGACTGACTCATGACTTTTTAAATATTTGTGATACTCCAAAAAAAATCTCTAAATGTTGTCGGAAGATGGTCTTTGGAGAATGTCTTTGGAGACACCTTGTGTGCTTATTTTAGGAATGTAAACTTTTTTATGTCTTTTAGATCTTTTTATCAGTATTTAGATGGCTCTGTGGTGGTCCAAATGCCTGTTTTCATCAGTGCTGTGCAAATACAAAACAGAAAGACAGTTCTTACCACAGAGAACAAGTAGGAAGTATATCAAAAGCAACCTACAGGGAATGTGGTAATGTTTAGGAACTTCTGAAGATCTCTGAATGATTTCAAACAATATAAGCTTTTTGCTTTATAAATTATGCTTTTAGATTTAATGCATTTAGTCTAAGTTAGATGAAGAGAAAAATGAAAGAAGAATCAAAGGAAGTTATGAAAAGATGTCAAGTGAATGAATTTTCTACCTTATTCACATAGAAACAGTTTAACTACCAGGCAGAAGATGAGGTGGTCCACCTAACAGTGGGGGTAGAATAAAAGGCACAAATTGGACCTAATCTGCCCAGAAGCTCTGCAACAAATTAAAGACATCCATCTGCCACATTTTTGTAAATGCAAATTCACATTGAATGGCAAAAAAAGGATTTCTTTTATCAGTGTTCCTTGGAAGTTCAGTTCTTGCTTATGACGAGATTTCCAGCTGCAAACACAATGAGTATCATCCTGATTCACGGCTTTGGATATGATATTTCAATAACGTTTATCCCTAACTTTCTGGCCACTAGTTAGCTTTTTTAATGCATCAGGGTATGTACATTTCAGCAAATAGGTTACCTTCTTTATTAGTCCATTTATAAGGATTTCACATATGTGTATATGTCATTTATGAAGTGTTTGCTTCACACAGCATTTGCTGTAACCCATGGTAAATATTTTCAGTAAAATTATTTTTGAATTCATGACTTCAGAGTATTTGTTCTTCTTAAAGACAGCTTCCTGAACTCAATGTTTTACTTGCTTATTTCATGGGTCCATACATGGGATTTGCACAGGTTTCAGAGTGCATCTATCCCTTCTGCTTTCGAAGTCAACAAGAGAAGACCTAGATAATATTTTTTTTTTTTCCCTCCGGAAAATACCCTAAATCCTGATTGCATTTTGTAAAATGGATAAAAAGCCACTGAGACATGATTCTTACAGATTAGTTTCCTGAACTTTCTCAAGGTTCTTTGTAAATTAAATGTGAGATTTAAGAAATTATTAGAGAAATGATCTTCTATTTACAAGTCTCTTAACATGAAGGTGGACTCTTAAAACTTTGAGCTGTTTGTTCAACTTAGCTTGGACATATGTTTGTTCAGAATTGTTAACTCCAGAATTTTCAAACTGTTTACTTGAATAGTCTCCAGAAACAGCATGGAAAACAATGGTCTACTTTCAAAGTAACATAGAAATGTATAAATTGTACCCAATGTGGTTAGACTGCTCATTCTGGGAGGAAGAGCACTGCATTCTGGTCTCAGCCCGAGGCATTTTATTCAGTTCGTATTATTTAATATCTGTTTAATGCAAGACACAGAAACCCTTTTGTGATACAAATCATTTGCTGTGCAAAGTCCTAAGTATTATGTTATGTTACAGAGCCAGGCTTCTTGGAATGCTCTTTTTCTGACCCAATATATTATTTTCCTCACAATGGAAGAAAACAGCTTCAGGAAGAGAGGTGTAATGTGCTCTTCAGTCTGTCATCCAGAATGGTTGATAATCAGATGGTTGGAACACTGTCTCAGCAGACATTGGTCTGTGGATTTGATCCTCCTCAGTCAGAGAAGGGCTTAAAATCCAGTTCTTTAGCTCTGTGAGTGAATATTCTAACCACTAAACCATTTTTTAAAGAAAAGCAAGCAAGCAAAAAACTGCAACAACAGCAACAACAAAACACCAAAAACCAAACCAAACAAAACCCAAAACCACCCAACAACCAAGCTCCACACTCCTTTTATCAAAGGCAACAGTTGTAAATGTCTGCTTTCTAAAGATCTGGATATCTACACACTATGGTAATTAAAGAGACCTCCCTGCATTATGAGCTGCACTAGATGAATACATAACAAAACTCTGTGTTGTAAAATCCATATAGATATTCTATCTTCCTTTGAGCATCTGAGAAAGAACAATTCCCTCTTTCCGTGTATGCATCTCCCACACAGTCATCTACAACAAACTATTTCCTACAAGAAGGCTTGTGAAATGTATTTAGAAAATGAGGAGCTCAGTGTTTGGTAGTAAGAATAAAACCAGGGCAACCAAAAATCAACAAGTAACTGCAAAGATTCATATTGAATACAAAATCTCTGTTTTCAATAATTGTTCAAAATGGCGACACTGTGTGGTTGGTTATTTTTGGGCTGGAATCTGCTCTTTTTTGGTATGAATTTCTTAGGCTTAAACAGAGACTTTTCTGAGAAAATTTAAATTGCACTGAGATTCTTTTTTAAATGAACTGATTTTGATAATTTCTTTTTAAGGTTTCCAGGTTTCCAAAAAAAAAAAAAAAAACCAACCAAAAAACAAACCAAAAAACCAAACCAAACCAAACCAAACCAACCAACCAACCAACCAACAAAACACAAAAAACCCAAAAAAACCCCACCAAACAAAAAACCAAACAAAACATCCCCAGAAACAAACAAAAAAACCCCAAACTTATTCCTAACTGAAATACAGAGAAATCAGTTCTTCTCTATTTGTTAATACCTATTGCTGTGTTTGCACTTTCAACAGCAGAAGATTGCTCTGAACTCAAGTACTCAGTCTTCCTAATGGCACTCTATACTCTGTAAATGAATGGTGACCATCATCTTCTTCCAAACTAGCTTGCCTAATCTAAAGCTGAAGTACTTGGAAAATGTTGAAGTACACTCTGTTTTTCCTCATCTTTGCTTTTACTGGTGAGATCTGTTGCTGGCCTTGTAGGTCTGTGATCCTGCTGGAAAAGGTATATATCATGCCCACCTTCAAGAAGAACAGGAAGCAACATCTCAACAGCCTAGCCTCTGTTCTTTGGAAGGTTATGGAACAAATCCTTCTGGAAACCATAACCAAGGCTCTGAAGGCAAGGAGAGACAGGCAGCATGGATTTACAGTGGTGAATTGTACTTCACCAACATTATGGCTTCCTAGGATTAGGTGCCTGGTTTTGTGAAGGAGGGGAGAGCAGTAGCAGTTGTATACCTTGGACTTTAGCAAGCTCTTTGATATGGCCCGCCATAGTTTTTTCTTAGTCAAATGGTTGAAATATGGAGTGTAGAAATGGACAACAAGGTAGGGATGGAAATTTTATGGATCACCAGGCTCATCAGAAGTACGAAGTTTAGCTGGCAGTAGAATTACAATTTTACATCAGGAATGAATCATCTTGATTAGCACTGATGAAGAAGGAATTAAATGTTAGATAAATTATCATTTGTATTGCATGCATAGAAAGTTTCTTTTCAACATTTTGTGTATGTGAGTATTTTGTAAGAACTTTCTCATTTGACACCTCTATTCCCATATAAGTTAGATTTGCACAATAGGAGTGGGCTGGTTATGACAGTTTGAAAAGAAGAGTGGCAGCAGCATTTTAGTTATTATTTTTCCCTTTAAAAGGGAGAGAGTTTTACATGTTAGTATTGCAGGACCACAAAGAAGATTTGTGAAAAATACATGCCTTTAAAACAGAGATTACAAAATAATGACTTAAGTCTTACCAGTGATTTATTTGTAGGTCAGGAAATAAAGAAAATTTTTCTTTCTAAACATTTATTCCTTAGTTTAAATATGCAAGAACTTCATAGCCAGTGAATTTATTGATCTTCTAGATAATTTTTTACTGTGGTTTCTCATTATGAGATGATAAATACATTGTCACAAACTGTTGTATCTCAGTAAGGACTTATATATGCTTGTTTGGGTTTTTTTTTTTTTTCCCCTTACCAGTAGGAGCTAAACAGATAAATCAGAGATAGAATAACATATTTTGCTACTTTTGTGCTATTTGACACATGTTGGTAGGAATGAAGAAAAGTGCAAAAGGAGGAAGAATTAATGAATTATAATAAAGCCTTGTTTTGCCTCTATGTGTTTTCTGATCTCTGACCTATGCATAATGGTTGTGGTTAAAACGGTCATCCTTTTCTGCTGCCAGCATATTTGTCAAACATAAATACAAAAGTTGCTAACAAAAATATTCTAAGGAGTATCAGTTACACAATTGTAATTCGTCCTTATTAAAACAGGTGCAGGTACAAAATAATAAAAGATACAATAATAAGCACATTGAAAGGAAATACTCTATTTACCACAAATATTGCAGAATTTAATATTAAAGAAAACAAGAATGATGTAATCAAGTAGAAAGGGAAAAAAGAATAATTTATAATTAGGTTAATATTAAAGAGACATAAAATTTTATTTCTTTTGTGCATTTAATGAATGAAACTAACTTCCAATATCTTCAGTTTGAACATTATATTTAATAATAATGGATTTCTCTATAGACAGAGGTTTCATCATTTATTAATGGGGACATCGGTGCTTAAAGATTAGTATTCAGTTCCTCTCTACAATATTAGAAAGAAGAAAGTCTTTTTTGTACCCCTAGTGTGTATGATTTTGTATTGGATGAAGTTCCATTATTGCATCTTTATTTATTTGCAAGTATAAAATAAAAATGAATAGCCAATCCTGTTGTTGAGACAATCAGTGAATCTTTGTGAAACTGTTGGTGATCAGTAATGTAATAATGAACATATGGAAAGAACATCTAAAGGAAACTAAATCATTTTTCATGGAGGCATAAATCTCATCTCTAGATAAAAAAGACCAACTAAACCAACTTTCAGACTCAGTGCTGGCCCACAGTGAACAACTCACGATACTGTAATAATCCAGTTCCCACATCTTCCTGAGCCAGAAAAAAACCACTATGATCTTTCATTTCATTTACTGTAACATGGTGGACAGAGCAATGATTCCTATGTTAGTCCAGAAAGAAACAAATAAAAAATAAGTAGATAGGAAATATTTAAAGAAATATTGGACTTCCAAGATCGTGAGTACATGCACAAAAAAACCCCCCAAAGTAATTAAATAAGCAATTATTAGTTGCATGGTGTGATACAAAAAAAAATTAACCTGAGTTGGATAAACTATCTAAGCTACCACACATTTATCAATATCACTCACAACATTGAACTTCCTTCGATGTTCACTCATCATTAGAATAACCTTTTTGGGAGCAGAAAAATGAATATATCAACCAGCTGACATTAATAGACACCAATACATTCTTGCCATTGATATGTGTTCACTGTTTAAATATGAAAAAACATAAAATGAATAAAGGAATAATTGTTCTTCTATGGATATTACTTAGTACAATGGCAGAAAAATAGTTTCCTTCATTTCTGTTTGTGTCCATTGCCTCTTGTACTGTCACTGGGCACCACTATGAAGAGTTTAGCTCTTCATGCAGTTTTCAATCCACCTTGCTGTCTCCTTATATAGGTTCCGTTTCATCAGCTTTTCTAGGAGTGTGCTATGGGAAGAACATCAAGAGGGACTTCACGATGACATTGGCCAGCTTCCTCAGTACTCATCTAGGATTTTTAAAATATTCTCTCATCTGATCGTCCTCCACCAAGGCCTCTTCTTTACTCCACACTTTTCTATTGATTGCAGAGACCACTAGCTTTACTAGGAAAAACTGAGGAGAAGAAGACACATGGTACATGGCCTTTTCCATGTCCTTTTTTGTCTGGCCCTGTCTCCCATTAGCGTATTTTCCCTAGCCTTTCTTTTGTTGGCGATGCAGCTCTTTAAGTCCTTTTTGTTGCCCCTCATATCCCTCACCAGGTACAACTTCAGATGGGTTTTTACTTACCTAATTCTGTCCTGACATGCTTGGACAATGTCCCTATACCCTTTCTGGCCCCACTCTTACCTCTTATGTGCTTCCTTTTCATGTTTTTCAGGAGCTTCTTGTTTATTCATGCAAGCTTCCTACCATCTTCGCTTGCTTTTCTACACATGGGGATGGAGTGTTCTTGAGTTTGGAGGAGCTGACTCTTGAAAAATCAACCAGGTCTGCTGGATCCCACTTCTGTCCACAAATATATCCTGTGAGGTTTTTCTAAGAAGATGACTGAACAGGACAAACATATGGTCTCCTGAAAGTCCAGGGCTGTGATCCTGCATTTTGCCTTGCTCCTTTTGTGATCCATCTCATGGTTATTGCTGCCAAACTTGACCCATCCTTCAATCCCCAACTAGTTCTTTATTTTTAAGTCCCTGGTCCAGCAAAGATTTTTCTTGTCAGTCACCTGTATTAGGAAATTGTCACTAATATTCTCCATAAACCTCCTGATTTGCTTCTGCTCCACTGTGTTAGCGTTGCAGCTATATCGACCATGAGGCCTCACCCTTCCAAATTACTCCGCACCCTTTGCTTTCCAGGCTGGTCCACCACTTCCTCAGTTTACTGTTGCTTGTCATTTTCCTCCCTCATTGTGGTCCTCTGTAGTTGCAGATTTGCAGGGGGAACAGAAGACATCCTTCTGGTGCCAGAAGTCACAAGCTTCCAGCCTTGGTCATCATGGAATTCTTATTTTCACATCCAGATATGCACAGATTCTGCCTTCACCTCTGCCAGTTGGGTTTTCAGGCTCTTTTATCTGCATGGTTTTGGAGAAGTTCCAGTGAACTTCTTTCTTATCATCTCTGATGCTCTGAAGTCTATTTCCTCCTGCAGCAACAGAGACCATCTATCAGTGTACATTTCCTGCAGGCAAGGACCCCACCTTGCCCCTCGACCCCCATCCAAGTGAGAGGTCCCAGGTAGCCCTACAGCCCCAAGCCTGCAGGGCTGTGCTATCCATTGGCAACTCTTCCTTTGCATCCGCCATCTGGGCCATGACACTGATGTTACAGGCATGGCTGCTCCAACAGATGCTGGAAGTGGCATGTCACCACCACCACTGAGGCCATTTATATAGTCCTCAACAAAGTTCCTGTCTCCCTTCTGCAAAAAGTGCCATGTCTGTTAGCTACTTCCACCTCTGGAAGATGTATACTGAGCCAGCACTTCTGTAAACCTCTCCTTAGCACCTGCTGAAAGCATTCTTGATTCTTCTCCCCAGTCAGGGCTGGAACAAAAGCTCCGTGCACTCTTTGATCAAGAACAGCTGACAGAGCTTGCTGGAAGCTGCTGGAGCTTGCTGGAAGTCATGGGCTTGGGAAGTTATTCTTTCCTGGCAGCAGCAGGCACCCTGATGTTTCTCAAAGCATTCCCAGGAGTACCCTGACAACTACAACATGAAATTCCCATAGTATCTAGACGACTCTAGAGCCCAGAAATTATTTCACTGAAATGCTTTGGTTGAAGGCTTGATCAGCATTAATTTGAACCTATTACTCCACCATATTAATTGCTTTAGAAGGAGAACCTTTTGATGATTTTAGGTATAAGTTGATGTATGGCTCTCTGAATTGAAACCAGTTTCAATTAACTCCTTTGCTTTCTTCCAGTGTACTAGAAGTATAAGCAGTGGACTGTAAGACAACTGAGACAAGTAGCCAAAATGTACAATACTTGGATTATTTTGGCTATAGGTATGCTAATAAATGATTGTGGAACCGTTTTTTGGCATTGAACTCAGCTGGCATCAAATAGCTCATGACCAAGCTGTTAAACTCTTTTTCCCTCCAAAACAGGACAGCTGTATCCAGACTGAAAATGGTCCTTGGTCTATGCTAACTCCAACACTGCCTTGAAATTATTTCAGAGAGTACTATTTGACCTGGCTGAAATCTGTTGAAGGGGCTGTTATAACAATTTAACAGTGTGTATTATCAGGTTCCAATGCCCGTGAACATTACCCAATACTGATTCAATTAAATACCTTTTGTATGCCATTCTTTTATCTCCATAATCACCAGTAACTAATTGGTCCAAGCTTACTAGTCTGCACAGCTTCTGAGGACTATAATCTCTTGAAGCTGAGTCAAAACAGGATGATGTAGGTGGGTTTGAATGCCTCAGGTACACCCATTGAATAAAATCACTAGTGTTTCCTAACATCAGTAAGCTCTAGGTCAGGTTTACCTAACACAAGAAGACAAAAAATAAGAGGGAAAACTTATGCTACATTATCTAGCAAAGTGGTACAGGACAATATACATAAGAAGTATGTAGGCAATGTTCTTCTGGGTATTTTTTCTCAAGCACAGATATGTTCTTAGGACCTTGTTCTCACTGGCTGTAGAATTAACAGTGAGAAATGGAAACTGACTTAAACCTCCCTCACCATCAGCAAACGCAGCATGATTTTAAGAAATGGGCTACCCTTCTCCCGCAAAAACCAGCACCAGTTCTAGTCAACTTGTTCTTATATTCAGTAGTAGTTTCCAATTCAAGTTTCAAAATGTGCAACCCTGATATAGTAGTTCCATACCATTATACTTATTTTTGCTGTTGTTTTTATATGTATGTTTGAAATTTTATATTTCTCTTTCAGCAAAAGGAAACAAAGTTATGATGTGACACAGGGAAAAAAATAACTGGAATTTCTTAATGGACTGTTATGAATTTAGAAATCAAATTCAGCCAGTGCCAGAGGCTTAAAGAATTAAAATTGTATAACTATAGCAATTATGTTACTATTCGAAATAAGTTTAATGTAGAACACTAGTAGAGTTATCCTGTTATAATCAAAGATTTCATACAAAGTCGCTTTAAAAACTTCGTATTAAGAAAGCAAATGGTTGCCTTTCTGATAATCCACTAAATAAAATAAGTTAAACGAAGGTATGAAAATGGGTGACACATAATTAGCACTCCATCTGCTTTGTTGAAGACTACAGGTAGTTTAGTTACAGTTCATGAGTGAAGTCCTGGAACTGGTGTAGCTATTGGCAAAACTCCCTCTGTTGTCAGTAGACCCAGAGTGTCATCCTGTATAGCTGCTGAAGATCAATAAGAAAGAAATCTTAGATCAATGGCTAAAAACTCCATTTAGATAATCATTCTGCAAGAAAAGATAAAATTACCAAAAAAACCTACCATTATTAATATAAAAAAGTTAATTGACATGAACTAAAAGATGGCACTCATCTGCATTTCTGCTGAAACATATTTTCTGACCTACAAGTTAAATTAAATGTAGACATTTTTACATCATGTATTAATGCATATTTTTGGTGGAAAGTGCTATTTTTGACTTAAGAACAGATGGGCCATTAGATCTGATTAGTTCAGTTTGACTAATGTGAAAATGATCTAAATGTAGTAATTGGTGCTGTACAAAAAAGAAGGATTTTTTTTTTTAACTGGATTCTTTTAGCAACAAGAACAGCAGCATATGTATTTAGCCTGCCAAAATTTTTGCTTGTTCCTTGTCAATACTGATACACATTCTTCCAATTAAACATTCATTCTAATAAGCACAAAGATTAGTTCTTTCCACTGGGGGGAGTGGAGAGAAATGCATATACAACAGAGTCCACACTACCGTGTCTATGGAGGAGAGCTTTAGTTAATAAATAACAATATTTTATAATGCACAACAAACAATTCTTCCAGACATCCGATTCATTAATACTTCTGCAAAAACTATTCTGAAAAAAATATTTCAAAGCTGAATTTGACTACAGAATTTACATATCAGATAAAATTGAATTTCAAAGTCAAGAGAGTTCCACTGCAAAACCAACAAATAATATCTTGCATTTACCCTCAATTATAGAACCAGTTGACACAATCAGTTCATCTCCAGCAGACACATAAGAACGATGGGAACACCAGAATCTTCTTAATCAGATAGTGGGTCCTAACAAGATATGAGGAAACCTTTATGGAGAAGTCCTATGAAATTTAATAGAATGAAGCCAGCAGTAGGGTTATATGGAATTTTAATGAATTGTCAGGATCTGCTCTCATTAAAGTTAGCAGAAAAAAACATACTGTATCTCAGAATGTGTTTTAAAAGGCCACAAAATTTCACAAAGAATTAAAGTCAATGTTCGACCTTTCTAGTGTCTTACAGGCCTGGATAATTAGGATAATATTGTACGCATTCATTAAATGGTTAAAATTTGGGGAAAATATCTATTTGCTAATTAAATTTTAGAGGATTATTCTGTAAGTCATAACATTACCAGGCTTAATATCATAATAGGTCACCACTTTTACAAATGCATAAGAGTTGAACAGACTAAATTTTCTTAAAATTCAATAAGTTTTACCTTCAAGATACATGCAAAAGATTAACTACCTTTTTTTTTTTTTTTTCCCCACTCTTTTCCCAAGTTACTTGCTTGCTTAAAGAAATAGCGATATAGTGAAAGCAACCACATTTTCACTGTATGTAAAATCTGAGATTAAAATCCTATAAGGAACCTGGACTTAACAGGGATTTTTTTCCATTTTATTGTTGAAATGTCAGTGAAATAGGAGATATTCTTGGCATGTGACATCTAAAAATGAATAAGCATGTAATGAAAGAATGTCATGTTTTTGCAAAGTGTGCTTTAACCAAAAGTAGAACCAGTGATTTCAAACTCAACATTTTATCACCTTTAATGATTTCATTACTCAGAGAAAATGATTGCTCAGTACTTGCTTTCCTGTTAACTGTTTTTGGTACAGTATAATCTACACTAATAAATTACACAGGGGAATCTTATATCATTAATTAAACAAAGTGGAGAAGATACTTCCTATTTCATGAGGAAAGTATGCCTGGCCATAACATGGGACCAAAGCCAAGGTCATTTCTGGAAAGGGAAGCTTCATGACCCTAAATCAGAGTTAAGTGATGTCAGTGACCCATGCAATGCCGATGAACTGAAATACTGAAAGTAATGACTTCTCCATCTTTTTTTTTTTTTTTTTCCCTGTCTTTTTAAGAAACAAGAAGAGTAGACACCATAATATAAACCATCATGGTTATAGTGTTATGAAAACAATCTTTTGCCTCAGCAGAACCACTAGTCTTCTCTGAAATAGTTCATTAACCAAGACTGAAAATAAACTAGATGAGATTAAACGTCAGAATAAGTAACTATTGAGGGAAATAAACCAGTCTTCTCCACCTAATGCTATTTTAACATTTGATTAAATTAAAGCTGGGATCTGGGATTACATTTAGAAGAGAAAGGTTTCATTCCACGTTGAGTGTCTTGGTGCAGCAAGGGCTGACTGCACCATGAGCTGGACAAGTGGGGAGGTGAAGGTGACCCCACATAGTCTGTGCCCTCACTGATGAGTCACACTCCTGTAGAAATTGAACTGGAGGTCTGAGACAGGGACTGGTAATAAGGTTCACTGACAGTACCTGGCAGCACCAGGTCCTGCATCCTTCCAGGAGGCCAGCTGGGGTCAAAAGGAGGTGGGGCCAGAGGCAAGTTACAGTGTAGCCTGAAATCCATCTTGTGATGGTGTCTGGGACAAAGTACCTACAGCATAGCTCTGAGGTTCATCCAGGAAACCAGACCAGAGACAAGGCTGAGAACAGGCACACCTGTGACAGCCCAGGCCAGGACTGGTGATCTTGGACTGAGCTGATATGTAGCTCCTTGGCCTGTGGACAGGAGGTGGATGGGTGTCCTAGGTGAGGCTGGCCAGGGCCAGTTAAGACCTGTCGGTACCCTCAGGGCCCTGACCATGAACATGTCAATCACTCTGAGGTTTCTCTCCTGTTCACCTGATTTATATCCTCCTCAGTATGAACAACACATCAAATGTAGGAAAGGATGCCCTAATAAAAGCAGAAAAGTGAATCTGTTAGTTAAAAGTGACCCCTAAACATTGACAAAACTTCATATTCTGCAGTGAATTCTACTGATGAATGTGCTGGCTTTGTAAAGAATATTTAATTCTGTCCAATGGTCAGTGAACATAGCAAAAACACTTACCTAGGCTTCAAGAAATAGACAACTGAGAATGCCATTGTTTTCCTAGAAACAGCTATATGAATCCTCCATTCATACCCTGCTAATTGTTCTGGCCCATGAGAAGCAGAGGTAGCCTCTCCTGGTTCTCAAAAGATCCAAAGCAGATGGAAGTGCCTTATTCTCGTGTTACGCTTGAGAGCGTATGGATAACCAACAGGAACATGAAATAGGCTGTTTTCCTTGTTGTAGGTCCTTAGCTTCTCAATAGGTCAACGAAGAAAGGAAAGCTCACTAATATACTTTTTCCTGCTCATGAAGGAGTCTTTTTTTTGGTATCTTGTACAGGAATATTTTTGTTGTGATGGTGGATTGTGATGACTTTCTGGCACCGTCTCTCTCTCTCCTCTGGAGAAGTTGTCCAGCATTTTGACAGTACCTAAATTAGCCTCCTAAATAGGTGGGCTTTGCTCTCAGTGCTCACAGAGCCACTTCTAGGGCAGACACAATTTTTTTCTGACCACATGAGAAGCAGTGCAGTCCTGACAGCATTCTGGCTGACTCAAGAATAAGAAGGACTCAAGCAGTTAAAAATGCATGTATGCTATCTTCAAAACACAGCAGGCCTGTTGAGGTGATACTTTCCCCTTTTTCAGTACACCAGCATTAGATTGAAAGAGCATTTAAGGATCGCAGTGCTCTGTAGGAGGCCTCTGTTGCATTTGGCACAACACTCTAGTGAAAAAGTACACTCAAATAAGTAAAACAAAAAATGGCAGTAAGTGAACTCCTCCACTGCAGCTGTCTGTTACCTCCCAGATATTGAAGGCAGCAACTGTTATGGTTTGATACTTCTATTTCTTATAGCAGTTTGACACCAGAGACTCCAGTGATTTCAGATTAGCACTTGTGTGTGGGAGAAGAGCTGAGCTTTTGGCATTCACAAAGCTCTTCGCTTTTGATCCATTTTTAACTAATCACAAGAGCACCTCAATGGGGTAAGCTATTGCCTTTTCCTCTGTTTTAAAGAGTGAAAGGGGAACTAAATGTAAATTTGTGAAGTGCAGAAAGCAGTGTTTAGGAGTTAGGAGTTTCTGTCTGTTTGTCTCATTCTCTCACAATGAAGTCGGATTCTAGATAACTTCACGCTGCTGTGCTTTGGTGTCTAGTGATGTCATCAGCTGTGCTGTTGTAAGAAAAATTCAGGAAGCTGAACTCAGGTCTTGGCAGGTAAAGGATCCTTTTCCGTTCAGCTTTCATTTAACTCCCAGGAACTCCACTGCACCCTGAAGCACAATCCTTCAATTTACCATGAACAGCTCCAGGATACTCATGTTCAAGCTGCCCCTGGTGTACTTTCTGCGTGTCTTTGGCTGCAGGGTTCTGGATGTAGTGCAGTTTTAATAAAGTTTGGTTTTTATAGCTTTCTTGTTCTATATGCAGTCCAAAGTTGTGGATCAAAAAAGACTTATGGAGATGCTCTGAGAAAGCAGCTGCTAAATAATTTTTTTGCAACTGGATCCATTAGTGGAGTATTATTTGATTATATCTATTGTTGTTCTTATTCTCCAGTTCATGATAGTCACCAGTTTCCTTCCAATTTGCTTTAGCTGTAAATACAAAACAGAAGGAAGAAAACAATCATGCCTTTGTGACACACAGTGAATTTGGCACTGTATGTACAGTATGTTTTAAACTCAATTCCCTTAGAAGCTAGCGATTAGCAGATGTCAATGCCCAGTTTGCAAGTAGAAGCCAAGACAAAGACTAGAGACCTTCACACCAACAATCTGGATATTAAGTAGGAAAGAAAATATTTTCCAAGCATTTTACGTCTCTTTGTTTCCTAATGTGGTTGTAGCAATGAGGATTCAGTTGGAACAGCTGTGCTGAAAAATCAGATTTTTATCAATTTGGCATTTTTCTAGGAAAAATACAACACTGAAACTTAAGGGCAGAGCAGGACAGGCAGCTTTAATGCACTAGCTCTGCAGCAAATGACACTTAAAATGGATGTACTTTGCATTCTGATTTGGCTGTGAAAATGTTGAATCCCATCATGGGATTATTTGCATGGTTTTTGCTGGAGGAACAGTTCTCAGAGGAGGAAGCCAAAACCTGAATATCACTGGGCTATCAACATGCACTGCATGATTCCTTAGAAGCTGTGAGGCCCCTAAGTATTTTGTCTAACAGCTTCTGGTCTCTCCAACTGGCTGCTGCCATTAAAGTTACTGAATTGCTGAATCAATCAGATTGGAAAGGACTTCGCAAAGTCTCTAATCCAAAGTCATGCTCAAATCAGGGTCAACACTGAATTCAGACCAGATGCTTCAGGACTCTGTATGGTTGGATTTGAAATCCTCCAAAGAGAGACAACCTACAACTTGTTGTGTAACCATTTTCAGTTATTACCCTTTTTTTTTTTCTTATATTCAGTCAGAACCTCTCCCATGTCGGTTTATGACCATTGTCTTATTCTGCTGAGCACCTTAGTAAAAAGTCTGGCTTCACCTTCTCAGTAACCCATTCATAGGCACTGGGGAGCTCCTGCCAGGTTTCCTGCAGTGATCCTTTTCCAGGTTGAACAAGCCCAGCTCCCTCAGCCCCTCCTCACAGGGTAAAAGTGCTCCAGCCCCAACTATTTTTGTGGCCTTCTGCTCAGCCTACTCCAGCTGATCAATATCTTCCCTGTATTGGGGCCCCAAAACTGGTTGCAACATAGTAAAGCAGAACAATTTTGTCTCTCATACTGACTATGCTTCTGTTAATGTTGCCCAGAATACTGTTAGCACTTAATGCTGGCAGAGACATATTGTTCCCAATCATTTTCTACTCCTTTAGGGCCCTGAAATGGCCTTCAGGATGACTTGCCCTATGTTTTTCTCACGTACTGAAATTTGCCTAGTGATAATGAAAATTCTATGGTACAGAATGGTAGCAAAATGAGAGATAAAATTAATGTAAGTAATGGAAAAAAGAGTTTTCCTTTCCTCTGCTTCACACAGATAGGAAACTGTGCATAAGTATTTTAAGTCTTGTTATCCTTCAGGCTTTTGCAACCAGGGGCTGCAATTTTTGACTCAATACTAAAACTTACATTCACTTACAAAGATCAGGATTCTTTAATTTTGTAAAATGTGGATTCACAACCTGGGACTCTCTCACGCTTTGGAGTATTTACACTGCTCTTTTAGGAAGAATACTAATGTTTTCTTTTTAATAATGCAGTCAGAGAGGAAGGTTATTTTGTGTTAGAATTTAATAGTAGATTTAAAGTGTCAGAAGATCTGGATTCAGTTCCTCTTTTTATCTTCATGGAGTATCTAGTTTTTCAACCCTTAGGACACTGGGGAAGGCAGCGAAGTACAGGCCTCTGCAACATATTGTGCAGATTTCTAAGACATTAGAAAGATAGCTGATCTGCCCAGAGATGTTCTTCAGAGTTCCTGTGCCTGCAATACAAATATTTAACAATTTTTACTGATGAATATTATTTATACAAGTATGACCTTACAGTTTTGAAAATGCTACCTTTAATCTTCACAGTGATATCTCATATGGCAGTTTCTCCAGAACATTCATTACATCTGTCAATAATTCTAGTCCTTGTATGATTGCAATGTATCCTTTAGGATGATGTCCAGATTCTATGTATGTAAAGAAAATTTCAATGACTATGTATTTTGAACTACCTATTTCAAGGTAAGAGAAAAATTCTTTCTCTCACCTACACTTTAATTAGGACCTCATATATGCGTAAAAATGTGGAGTTTAAAATAAATTTCATTTCGAGGAAATTAATCACAGAAATTGCTATTTACACTTAGGGAAAATAGTCATAAGAATTGTGAATAATGATAAAAACAATAATTCATAGTGCTACATTTAGAGCTCAGATAGCTTTTCAGTTAGCTATAATAGGCAATTCTGATAAGCAAATAAAAATATGGAACAGTTTCTCCAAAATATTGCATTGGTTAGGGCTTATTTGTACCTTCCTAAGGTGAACATAGAGGGGCTGTAAAAGCATTGTCATTATTTGGTAAACTCTTACGATCGTTTTGCAAAACTTTTTCTTACTTTTAAGGAAAACATTCAATAAATCTTTCCCAATAAGCCTGTTCTGGTCCTGGATTTCATATCTCTGTGTATCGGCAATGTTTTCTACCACGTTCCCCCTAAAATATACAAGCACTTCTTTAAATCCATCTCAGTTCGACACAGCACGTCAAGTGCAAGTCAAGTAATAAGAAGCACATGGATAACTGTTTTATTGAATGGGCAGTGACCGTAGGGACAGGAGAAAATAAATATGTATATATATATATAGCATATATGTGTATATCATTTCCAGTAACTAATCAAACCTGAAACATTTTTATTACTTTTAGGTTGGATAAAACAGGGAAACAGGAACTGCCAGCAAGGACACAAGTAAAGCCAAACCTCTTTTCTTCATGATTCAGGGAGTGCTCTGTTATTTTTTTTTTTTTTTTTTTACCTTAGTTAAAGCTTCATTGCTACTTCCAAACTTTTTAAAAATTCTCAAAATTACAGTTTGCATTTAAAAGGTGAGTAATTTTGCCCATGGAGCTGGTGGAAGCTCCATCCATGGACATATTCCAATCTAATGTCAAAGTTACCCCTACTCTAAGTTGCAGTGTGGGCATCACACATTGAGATGCCTTCCAGTGTAACTTATTCTATGATTCTGTTTTGTGTATTTTTATCCTGTGCATTAATGGTCATGATAAACATCAGGGGATACAACAGGAGAGGATAAAGGTGCAATATTGCACCAAAATTGCAGATGACACCAAACTGGAAAGGAGTGTTAATCTGCTTGATGGTAGGAAGGCTCTGCAAAGGGATCTGGACAAGCTGGATCAATGGACTGAGGCCAGTTGTATGAAGTTCAAGGCCAAACGCCACGTCCTGCGCTTGGGTCACAACAACTCCTTGCAATGCTACAGGCTTGATGAAGAGTGCCTGGAAAGCTGCCTGGTGGGAAAAAGACCAGGACTGTTGGTTGACAGCTGGATGAATATGAGCCAGGAGTGTGCCCAGGTTGCCAAAAAGGCCAGTAGCATACTGGCTTGTATCAGAAATAGCGTAGCCATCAGGACTAGGGCGGTGATCATTCCATTTTACTCACTATTGGTGAGGCCAAGCCTTGAATCCTGTGTTCAGTTTTGGGCCCCTCATCATATGTAAGACATTGAGGTACTGAGGAGAGTGCAGAGAAGGGCAGTGAAGGTAGTGAAGGGCCTGAAGCACAAGTCTTATGAGAAGCAGCTAAGGGAACTGGGCTGGTTTGGTCTCAATGAAAGGAGGCTGAGGGTAGACCTTGTTGCTCTCTACAACTACCTTAAAGGAGGCTGTAGCATGGAGAGTGTTGGTCTCTTCTTCCAAGTAACAAGTTATAGGAGAAGAGGAAATGGCCTCAAGTTGCACAAGGGGAGGTTTAGATTGGATATTAGGAAAAATTTCTTCACAGAAAGGGTTGTCAGGCATTGGAACAGGCTGCTCAGGGAAGCGATGGAGTCACCATCCCTGAAGCTGTTTAAAAGACATGTGGATGTGGCTTTTAGGGACCTGGTTTAGTGGTGGACTTGACAGTGCCAGGTTAGTGGTTGGACTTGATAATCACAACAACCTTTTCCAACCTAAAGGATTATACGATTCTATTAATATAAAGAACCTTATTTAAGTACTGTCTCTAACCAGAGCTAATATTTCAGGGCTTTCCTTGGCAAGATGCATAAAAGTTGAAATAAGTAGCTAGCATGATTTTTTTCCACCTCACTGAAATAATCAAGGCTGGATTCTTACATCCTCGTCCTATGAAGTTTTTAGTATTTGTGTTTCCCGTGAGTCAAGATTACATGTGATCATTCAATAGTGGAGTTGATAGAAACCTTCAAATTGATTTCAGTTAAGCAGTGGAAGGCAGGATAAAACCCTGCTTTGAATGGAAAGGCTACACAGCCGTGACCACTCATGGTATATCCATGTACTTTGCTGGTTGATGCTTGGGAAGGATGAGTGAAAGATACAGTTTATTTCAGCTTACCATAAATCTGAGCTTGTTGAGTTTTAGTAATTGGTTTTCTGTTAACAATATTAATTTCCACTTTGACTGATGCCTTTCTTTTATGGCTTCATGGCTTCTACCTGCTACTATTCTGAATGGTAAAGAAGCCCCTTGTTTTGTTCCTAGTCCTTTTACTCAATAAACAACAAGGAAATCTGGATTTATCTAAAGTTATCTTTTTCAGTTTGCAGCTCTGAAGACATTGTTTAGTCAGTATTGGATGGACAGTTTGATCAGAAAGAGGATAGAGTTATGCTTGATGTGATAACTACGGATATTGGAGATGCACACCCAGAAAAGTGTAGTTCACAAGTGGAATGCAGCTTTGGAAAATTTACAAATATTCTTGCCATTTTATCATATATACTCACTTTATTTTCTCTCGTTAATGCTAGCAGCATCTTTCTGATATTCCACTCTGTACAACAAAAAAGTAATTATAAGTGCTATTGGCAGGGTGCTACCTGTGGCAATTAATTTAGCCTGTCTAGTGATTTATGAGTGTTGTCTCGTTGTGTACAGGGGTATGATGCCCTTAATAATATCAATTCATTAAATCAAACAGGCTAGATAATTTTAATTCAGCAAGAATATTTTGCAATATTTAAAGCAGATCTGAGTCCTGAATGGGTTTAAAAGTTCTCTGAATAGTACATTACTTAAAAAAAAATTAAAAAAAAAAAAAAGAAGAAAAAAAAAAAAGTCATGACAGTGTAGTTTAAGAGAGATCTTGCCAGGATATTCCAGGATTAGATTGCATAAAGTCATCTTTGTTTCCAGTGTAGAGCAATAGGAAAAAAAGGTACATCAGCAATATTGTGATTATCCATCAGAAGTCATTGCCCTTTTCTGGCAATGTTACTGCCTAACTGTTACTTTGTGTTGGTGTCAAGGCTACACTACAAATATGTAAATGGCTATGCTAGGAAAAGTGCATAAACAAAACATCTTTCTGGAAATTCTTTTTCACTAGCACAATTATGTTTTCATATGACCAGAAAAAGATTTTGTGATTTGAAATATGTTTAGAAATCTTTAGGCACTCATCTCAAAAACTATTATTCACAGAAACACATTGACCTTGCTTAAACAGGGGCTCTAATATCTTTAAACACCCACATTTCACTCAAAAATCCTCACCTAGGCTTGTATCTAGAACTATAAAAGTTTCAAATCGTATCCATCAACTATATTCTCCATTACTGAACTCTCACTGTTATGGATTTGAGCTGAGGTTTTCAGATCACACCTTCTATACATTGATGGTTTTCCTTCTAAATGCAGTTTTAGGTCTTATTTTAAAAATAGACACCATCAGCAAAAGTATCATCAGACTTTATTTTCTGTTCTCTTCTGTTTAATGGTGAGTGGTTAGGGCTATTTCAGAAGTCTTGAGGAAGGCATCAGTTCTCTTCTGTATCTCAGAAAATTCTCACCTTGTTTGCCCATATTAATATGAACAAACCAGTGGACTCAACGTTGGATTTTGGTTTTTTTTGTAACTGTGCGCGAAAGGAGACATCCTCATCCCTCCTGTGAAAACTGTGCCACTGTGTAGAAAGCAGAAACTTTGTTGATGCTTCTATCTGAAGGGATATAGATTATAAACTCTCACTCTCTAGAAAACTCCTGAAAAAGCCTCTTCATGTTCAAGTCATATCACAGTGCACAAAATAACTACAAGGTCGCTGACCTGTGGAAGGAGACTGTAACAAGAACAACATTAAGCCTGCCATGTAGACATTATACCTGAGGAGCAGGAGAAGGGGAGAGGACAAAAATCCTCTCAGATTGTATGTACGTTCCCAAGGGCTCAAGGGCTTGGTAGTTCTCTGCTGCTTCTCTGTGAAGAGGTGTTCTGAGTTTTTGAAATGTGAACTTCACCAAATGAAGGAATTTGGGTTTAATAAGGTTCTCCTTGAGTAACGTGGAGTATTACTATAGAGACTACAGGTGAGATGTTTACTAATTTCTTGGTTACCTAATCAAATCATCACTATTTGTGCATCATGAGCAGTGACAAAAATTGGGCAAAGGGGAAATCAAGATGAGAACCTGAAGCCCAATACTGAAAGGTCTACATCTCTGAGAAATTTTATGATTTTATGAGTTAATAATTTGCTTGAAGCAACACAATGTGTAGAGAAACAAAAAGTATATTCAGAATCTATTTATGAAACATACTTTTCATCTTGTCTTTTTTTTTTTGTTGCCTCTGATTTTTTCTTTTATTTTTCCAGATGACTTTGTCTAAATTAACCTTTAAAAAGAGAATATATAGCTTTCATCCTGTTCCAAGAAAATGAGCTTGAAACAAATTCTCAGGAAAAAATGGAACAGAATATTAAAATTTGGGCCATATTTTCTCACCTTCCTCTAGTCTCTTTGTGTTGTCTATTATCTGAAAGATCAGATTTATACAGGAAAGACATGACCACAGAAATCTTTTCCCAGAACCTGCTTTGGATACTTGGGAAAGGTGAGAGGGAATCTATTGGACTGCCTGAATGTCTACACAATAGTTTTGTCATTTTTATGTTGACCATTTTTGCTTTTGCTTTCCTTTTTTTTTTTGATGCAAAATCTTTGGAAGGCCTTCAGTTACATGTAGGAGATTGAAACTCTGGTGTCTAGGTTTTACTTATGTAAATATTTATGAATGATATATAGATAAGAAATCTTCCTAGTGCAACCTATAGTTTTATTTTGTAATGATGTATATTGCAATTCAACACCATTGATCACTGATATGATTCTCTGGCACCTAGTTTTAGAATGACTTTAATGATCAATATAACGTAAAGCAACTGCATTGCAGGGTAAATCTAGACTTTAAAACAGAAAACAATACTATTGTAACATATCCACTATTAGTAAAATGTCAGTACATACAGCATATGGGAGATACAATACAGCTGCTTTGTAGTTTGACTTGACTCCAAGTAATAATTTCTTTTCAGAATTCCAATCTTAGTTTTATATCGATATGGTTATTAAGGACTGTCTCTGAAAGAATTAATGTTGTGATGGCATTAAATTCAAATTTATTTGTATTTTTAAATAAACAAGATTAACATTTAATGAGAAATATTTGTGAAAGTATCCTTCAATAATTCATCATGCAATCACAGGATATGCATAACATTTGCACATAATTTGTGTAAATATTGGTGGTTTTTTTTACTTTTGCAGGCAAGTAATTTTATTCTGGCATAACAGCTCAGAAATCTGGAAGAAGTGTACTAACATTTACAGACAAATAAAGCTAAAATAGCAGGTAAACTGTATACAACATAGTCCTTATTTCTTACATGCTGACCTCCTATTTTGGGACCAATGGTGTGTTTTAAAAGTGATTTTAAGCTTGTAAGGAGCAGTAGGTATTCTTAGAACCTGTTAACAGTTTTTCAAAATATGGATGTAAAGAACAGGGGTTTTATTCATTGTCTGTTGGTGAGGTTTTCCTCTAAGCAAGGTTAAACTTTCTCATGCTGCTCAGAAGTAGAAAGCATAAAACTGCAGGTTAATATGTGAGTTTGCTCTAGGTTTTATAGATATTTATTTGCCAGACAATACACAGATAATTTGAATTCTGATGTATTCCCTACCTATAACTTTTATGGACTAGTATTGTATTTAAATTAGATATTATTTAAATTTTATTTACTAGGCAAACATAAAGGAACGATCTAGTTGATTATTATTCCTCAAAGTATACTGAATACACCATTACCGTTATGATGATTGGTATTTAAAATGGCAGCTATATGGACTCTGCAGCTACAAAGGGCTCACTCCGGGAGTGAGATGACACACAGCTAACATAGGTATGCTGATTACCTGGAATGGCTCCAGGCATGGTGCTGGGCTGTGTGCTGTGACCCTGACATCTCTCATTTCTCTTAAATAAAGTAGGTAAGAAAAACATGACAGGAGCTGAATGCAAAAACTAATGTGGTTAAGGGCCACAGAGGATGTCAGAACAGCTGTTGTCAAAGGAAAGGTCATGAACTAGATGGCAGAAAAGAAGGACTTCCTCTAGGACCTAGTAAAACTAATTGGCTCAGATTGCTTAAGGAAATTAAGAAATAGTTGAAAAATGTTTTGCTGTTGCCTAATTAAGATTCCATGCTGAGTTTCCAGTATGAGATGCTGGCAAGTGGCTGGTAGGGGAGTAGGGAGATAACAGGGAAGTCCCAAGTATTTTGCTTCCCTGTAACTTGGAACTGTGCTTGGTGTCTCTGTCCCAACAACAGAATTTAACTGGGCTGACTGCTGGAGCAAAGCACCAGCTGAGTCTTCCAAGATGGCAGAATTCAACTGTATTTCAGATTGCCATCCTGAGTTTTATAATTACTTCTGTAGCATCTTCTGCTGAAGGATCTCAGTTTATCAGCTCTAACGAAACACTGTAAGTGTTAAAAGTGTTTCTGTTAGTACCTTACAGGCTGGTGACAGTAAATGAACTTTCCAGAAAGAGTGATGTGTAAGGTCATTGCAATTCAAGATCATGAAAAAAAAACAAACCAAAAACATTGATACCAAACCAAAAAAATTATTTGAAAATGTGAGATGACAAAAGTTCTAAAACAGAGGTGAAATAAATCTTCTAAACAGAATACTGCATTAAAATCTGGAAATATGACACCACTATGATTTGTTTGTTTGTTTTTAATGGGAATAGCAATTCTTTTTGAAGTACCCCTTGCTGTTAACAAGTTTGTACTGATAAAAGCTAAATAGGAAACTTGAACTTTTGACAGAAGGTCTTTCTGTTCATACCATTTGGAAGGCTTAGTGAAGATTATAACATTTGGAGTGGAAACTGACAATATGTATCTTACTTCCAAGTTTATAATCAATATCAATCTATAATCAATCATATACTCTCTTTTTTTTCATACCTTCCTTATCAAAATTTGCAGGATTTGCAGTGCTGTTTTCTTTTAAAATACAACTGAAGGAGTAAGCTGTATCTATATCTTTCATCTGTATTCAATGTTCAGTTCTTACATTGCAGGAGAACAGAATTCAGTTTCCTTTGTCTCAAGATAATGAAGTGCATATTTCTCACCACACAAAACGCTCGTAGCTTAATGCTTGTGAAGTGAGTGTGTAGGATGTATCGAGATGGAGGCATTCATAAGTCAATCTGCTGAGATTTCCAGTGTGCACAAACATAAGTCAAGGATCAATAATTCAGAGTGATATAAAAAACTAGATTCCTAATCAAATTATTTAGGAGGAAGCAGACTCTTAGATTCAAATCCAGGAACAGTGGTATGTTTTAAGACCTCTTTTCCCCTACTGAGTTGTGGGGAGCATCTGGCTGTAATATTTGTGTGTGCAAAAAAATGACTTCTCGTAGAATTCAAGAAGAGGTAGGATCTGTAGAACACACAGTTTTGTGATAAAACTCTCTAGCTGACATCTCCTTTTCAGTTTCCTATTCAGATGATTTTCTTGAGACAGCTTTTTCTTGAAATATGTTATACTAAAACAAAAGTTGTTTTATAGCAGTGGACTACACAGAAACAGCAGAATAATCTCCAGATTTACAATGTTATTACACTTTGCACGCTATTTTATTAGCTTAAAAAAATCTTTATTTCCTATAAACAATAGAATAGTCACACCATTTGATGCAATGTTATCTGTGTTACACAATCGGGAAAGACACAGACAGACATTTCACCTGTAACCCAAGAGAGCTGATTTGTGTAGTAAGTTATAGACCTTGCTTATGTTTCTGACAGGGTCCACAAAGAAGGAAAGTGACCTACTTCTAAATCACTACCCTCAAATATTATTTTATGAAAGATATTTTTTTTCCTATCTCTATCATTTAAGCTGGGAGGAGTGGCTGACACGCCAGAAGGCTGTGCTACCATCCAGCGAGACCTAGACAGGCTGGAGAGTTGGGCGGGGAATAACCTAATGAAATTTAACAAGGAAAAGTGTAGAGTCCTGCATCTGGGCAGGAACAACCCCAGGTTCCAGTATCGGTTGGGAAATTACATATTAGAGAGCAGTGTAGGGGAAAGGGACCTGGGGGTCCTGGTGGACAACAGGATGACCATGAGCCAGCACTGTGCCCTTGTGGCCAGGAAGGCCAATGGCATCCTGGGATGTATTAGAAGGGAGGTGGTTAGTAGATCAAGAGAGGTCCTCCTTCCCCTCTACTCTGCCCTGGTGAGACCCCATCTGGAATATTGTGTCCAGTTCTGGGCCCCTCAGTTCAAGAAGGACAAGGAACTGCTGGAGAGGGTCCAGCGTAGGGCAACCAAGATGATTAAGGGAGTGGAGCACCTCCCTTATGAGGAAAGGCTGAGGGAGCTGGGTCTCTTTAGTTTGGAGAAGAGGAGACTGAGAGGTGACCTTATTAATTAATAAAGGTGACTTTATTTATAAATATATAAAGGGTGAGTGCCATGAGGATGGAGCCAGGCTCTTCTCGTTGGCAAACAATGATAGGACAAGGGGCAATGGGATCAAGCTGGAACACAAGAGGTTCCACTTAAATTTGAGAAAAAACTTCTTCTCAGTAAGGGTGACAGAGCATTGGAACAGGCTGCCCAGGGGGGTTGTGGAGTCTCCTTCTCTGGAGACATTCAAGACCCACCTGGACATGTTCCTGTGCAACCTCACTTAGGCGTTCCTGCTCCAGCAGGGGGATTGGACTAGATGATCTTTTGAGGTCCCTTCCAATCCAGAACATACTGTGATACTGTGATATCATTTCCTAACTATGAATATTAGGTTCAAAATTCTTTAAGACAAGAGACACTAACTCTACTGCTTGTTCTGCTATCAATGCTGATTTATAGGACCTAAGGGGTAAAATTAATATACTGTCTCTCCTTCCTGTGATCTGCCCTAAACATACCTCATCACTGAACAGAGATATCAATGGAGTAGTAAAAACTTAAGCATATTAAAACAACAATAAACTGGATCAGAAGCTTCCTTATGGTTTCTCTGAATCCCTCCTGAGCATTATCTACATGTCATCATCACTTTAAAAAGTGTTCTTTTTCTTGAGATGGAACATCAGATCAACAGACTGAGGGTTGAAGATTTTACCTGTTGCATGATGCGTGATGTTAGACTTTCACAATACTCTTCTGCACCTTAGCATTCTGTGCGGAAAACAATTAAATATTAGAGAAGATTGAGCGGAGCCCCTCATTTCAGTTTTTTAAAGTAAATATTAGAGGTGGAAGACTGAGTGTTTTGTTGCAGACCACAACTATAGGCAGATGGTTACAAAAATCTCTGCTTCTTGCAGTGGTCAGAAAACTGACATTGTTAAGAGCATGTCAGAGACTGAAATGGGAATATCTCAGACATTGTGGCAAAATGAGTTCTACAACATCCAGCAACGGGAGATGGGAGATCCATAGGAGCCGGAGATGGGACAATTCATGGTAAGGTGAATTATGATATGTCAACAGCAAGCTAATGAGCCAAAGACAGACTAGCTGATACAGAAGATGGTGATGTGTTGAAGAGCACACAGTCCCATCTTCTGATAGGCCAAGAATGTCACTAAGGGAAAAGGCCCCAGGCTGCTGAGACCCTTCATGGTGGCCTGAGACCCTTCAGGACTTTTCCATCTTTTGCAATCACCCTCCACTGACACCTGCCAACAGACCAAAGATTATGCAAGCAGGTGATCCAGAGGACTATAAGAAGCCCACCTGCACAAGAACTGGTGGTGTGCACCCACCATCCTGAGGACCACTCCACCCACCAGTCTCACCACAGGAAATGAACAAGACACCGGAGGACACTGCACATTGCTGGATCCAAGACCAAAAACCCCACCATGCACAAAGCAGAGCCATAAGGATGGTGCAATCTCTTTCTCTCTCTTTTCATTCTTTCCTATACTTCTGTTCTTCTGCTTTCCTTCTTATAAGTAATATAGTAAGATAAGTAACATAAGATTTACAGCCCCACAACTGTGGGGCTATGTCGCAATCTTTTTATATTTACCAATTTAACTTAAATCACATAAATCCTCCAGCCACCAAATAATTTGTGAATTGGGACAAGCTGCAAAATAAAAACTTTTTGTTATAGACCTTAAGTATCGTGTATACTCTTTTCCAGCCAAGGGGACCCATGAACCTGAGTCACCTCTCCCCCCACCCATATCTCTGGATGGGAAGTGACAGAGCAAGATATCTCTGCTCCTGCAGCACAGCAGGTGTCTGTGACCTCACCAACAGTTCTGTATACCAGTTGTTCACAAAGAGATTCTGATGAAGCATTGAAGTGGTGGCACTGCTGAATCCGATGTACACTTGTCTTCAGACAAAATTAATAATACAAGAGGTTCCGAATACACTAATATTATAGCTACGTTATTTCTCTTAATTGTAAATGGTGTGATCAATGTATTTTTATTTTTAACAGCAAACTGTCTTAAATAGGGAGGTCCATAATAAGATCAGAATAAACCTGGAATATTGCATTTCATATAGATATGAAATATGCAGATCACTTGCTTTATGTGCATGTTCTCTTTTTTTTTCTTGACAATGACATTCTGTCCAAATTTATTAATAAAATATAGGGGATTTCAGTTTAGTAATAAATATACTTTTTTTTTATTTAAGGGTTTACTATAATTTTTCCATGCTTTTTCTGTGAAATTTAGGTTTCTGTTTAATCCTGCTCTGCTGGATGTGCTGAATTTTCTTTTTATTTTGTTGATCACTCTCAGGACTAAAGTAGCCTGAACTCTGATCACTTTTCAAACTCATTTTGGTTTTAGAAGGTATTTTCTGGAGATGGAAAAGAGTCAGAGGGATGTGGAGGGGAGTCAAAGTGAAAGCTTTGCACAGATTTTGGTTATAATTGAGTAAAACCACAATATTCTGCCTGGTTTCCACTTGGGTGATGCAAGTAAGGGGTTCATTACTAATAGGTTCCTAGAACTTCGGGTCAGGGAAGACCTTTAGATCATTTCTGACTTCTTGTATTCAGTACATTAACTTACAGTCAGATACTCCTATAGGAAGCCAAAAGGCTTCGATTAGACTGATGTATTAGGATCTTCAAAACAGCAGAGCAGTTGAACCACAACAAACAATGAGACAAAGCTTCTACCAGTTTCTGATGAGATACTTCAAGATTATTGCACCTTGCCTTTGATTAGGTAGTTAAAAGATCCTCTAAAAATCCTACCAAACTGAACAGAACAGCAGTTTATTTGTTAAACTAGTGGAGATAGTGGCTTTGAACCTGGGAGAAAGATTTGTTAACCACTGACCTGGAACAAAAATTCTTCCACTGCAGAACAGCATCCACCCTTCCCAACCTTTCAGCTCCAGGCAAAACCAGATGTATGCAAACTAGGAAGCTAGGAACAACCTCCATCTTTCTCAACAATGCAAAGCAAAACAAAGATAGAATAGTTTGGACACCTGTGCATTTCCCTTTATCAAAGGTAAAACAACCGTACTGTACCTGACAATCCCTTTCTCAAACAGAGAAAGGCTGAGATCTGTGTAAAACCTTAACAACCATGGAATTAGCTGAGACCAAATTAGATCAATCAGATCAAATATCTAGTTGTCTTTCCTGCCTTTTGCACATTGTGAGTGTAAGAACAAAGGAAACATGTAGTATGACTTTCCTATTCTATCTTACTCTTCCTGTCTCCAAAAATTTGTAGCTTGCAGTATGCCAGAGCACTAACAGCGTGGATGACCACATTTTTGTCCTTGAGCCTCTACTAGGGCTCTATTTAATTTGCTACTATAGATGAAACCTTTCATTTCTCCCTGTCCTCTATCAGGTAACAGCAAAGGATGTCTACTTGTCTGGCTTTCCCTTCCCTTGGACCTGGGGGGCCTTGCTCTTTGCTTTTAGGCCTTGTGACTAGCCTAGCATCTTGCTGGAAAAATTAGCTGGTATTTGCTACCAAGCCACATGATAATTCTATGATTAGTCTGCAGTGCATATTCTTGAAGTATAGGGGGACTTTGAAATAGCAATTATGATAATATAGCCAGTTGCGGTGAAGACAGAAGTAGTTTAAAATGCAGATTGGATTCAGTGGTAATACTGTTAGGAATATGATTACATTGAAGGTATATACTGTCCTAATTTATGTTTTTGTTCTTATTGGAAATTGTCACATCACCTTGGTAGCCTCCACAAGGAAAGAAGTTAATGGAGCTATCTGACCACTTTGGATGCATCTGAATTTACCAAACAGGAACTGCAACTTCTTACAATAGATGCAGTAGCAAAGTTTCTTACTGTCCAGGAAAAGAGAAGAAATAAAAAAGGGTGAGATGTGTTGCATTATGAGCAAAACATCTGAAAACCAAACATTTTACTTTGTGGTTGCTTTTATAAATCATTCACGCATATGTACTTACAATATTTTATGGTCTTGAGAGCCCTTCTGAGTGTCTTTTTCTCAAAAGAGAGCTCAAAAAAACCTGAAGTATGACACATTTAATGGACTATATGCACTCATTTGGTGGAAGCTTAATAGTTATTTATCTATTCTGTTCTGTTCCATTCTGTTCCATTCTGTTCTATTCCGTTCTATTCTAGTCTAGTCTAGTCTATCCTGCCCTATCCTCTCTTATCCTATCCTATCCTATCCTATCCTATCCTATCCTATCCTATCCTATCCTATCCTATCCTATCCTATCCTATCCATCTATTTTTAAGACATCAACCTATGTAATTTATTTTTAAGCTGTGCAATCACTCTAGCAAGAGAGCTATAAAAGACATAGGTCATATCATGAAAGTAACAAAAACTGGGAGTACATCTAGGGTTATAATTTTATATGTTTAATTTAACGATTTGTGCCCCTTATAGTATCCTATCTCAGAACAACAACAGCAGTCTCTGTCCCCTACTTCTGTTGTGCCCAGTATGTGGCTACTGAACCACATGGACTTTTGATCAATACAAGCTCAGCTCCTGAACTCTGGCTATGTTGCGTGATATGAAATGGAAATGTGATAGTACCAGGGTTACCAGGTAAATCAGGATTTCAGCCAAAAGAGACTCATAATTGAGTTGAAAATCAAAAGCTCCTTCTTCCAATGGAAATCTTTAGTACAAACAGAAACAGCTACGTGATCTGAAGAAAAGCATTAGCCAGGGGTAGATTACATTAAAAATCTTTAGAGACAGACATAAAAAGGAATCATTGTTACTGGAAGATGCTAAGGACTAAAATGAAATAACTCTGAGGTGTCAGCAGAAAGTAAAGCCATATGGGATCAGTTGTGATATCTGCCTGTACGGAAGTATATGTGGAAACATGAAAATTACTTAGTGTTTTCATGAATTTATTGTAAAAAGTGAAACTACTGAGTCACAATAGACAAATTCTGGTGATTTCCCTATGTCATCTTGTATCCCTGATAAGGCAAGCTTTCAGGGCATAGCTTTCTTATGGGTATTTCTCAACTACTTCAAGATTACCCTCTGGCCTGGCCATAACATCACAGTTCCTTTCAGACATGGTGTAGTTAAAGAGGATCATTGGCAAACTGGATTATTGCCAGGGTAGTCCATTGTGTGCCCTCCCACCCAGTCTTCATATTTTAGTCATCAACATCTTCTACTGCTCAAAGCATAACATGAAATTAATTGCCTCCTTTTATTTCATATGCAGGTATCGGAAGAGTCAAAAAAGGTTGTAAAATAAATGAATGCAGACTGTATTGTGATTGTACTTGTACTACACTTATACTTTAATTTCAAGACAAGGAAATTCACAGCTACTCATTTCAAACATGCTGAATGTATCATAAATGCAATTTAACTTCAACTCTCTGTACAAGAGGGCTGGCAGGTTACTCATTTTCTTTTATGGCAGTAACTCCTCAAAGTACACAACTCATTGCAAAAACAAATCGTAAACCCCTTTCTTTGTATACATTATACAAAAGCAACACCATTACTGTACGTTGCTATATAAATATCCTTTTTGTATTTAGTGGCTCCATTAGGCATGTTCTTTACTTCCTAGCTGCTTTGATTAAGGACTGACTGAAGTTTTAGCTCCTGTCCGTATCAGTTGAAAAGACACTCTTAGTTTCCATTTTTACTAAGTAGCTATCTGCGTAAGTTGTGGCTAGAAGTGGCCAGCTGCGTCAGTGTATAGACTCAGGACAGGTGTTTACATGTGCAATCAAAGTAGATCAAGCAAAAGTTATTGACGTGTGCACACTCAACTGTTTGGAATACAAAGTTGGGATTTGAAAATACAGTTAATTTTTACTCGTTTTTGCTGCTGCTAAGAAATACCTTTTTTTTCTTTTTTTTTTTTTTTTCAAATAACCCAACAATGTCATGGAACTCCTAAATGCTGGAGTGCTGAAGAAGAAGTGAACTGTTTCTATTAAACAGAATATGTGGAACTAATCTGTTTAAAATGCATTAAAAACTTATTACTTGAACATGAACATCTCCTTTACAAGGTTATGAACTTACATTGCAGATACTGTAATTTTTCAGAGAAAAGTACTTTTCAAATAAATATTCAAACAAAAAACTGAAAAGATTTTTTTTAATACAGTCAAAAGCATTTATTATCGACTAAGATCAAAAGAACTTGCGTTGTACACAGTTGTTCTGAAAGGGCCATTTATTTTTTAGTGTGAGGAAATTCTAAGCAAGTGTAACTCTATTGCTGATCAGACATTTGTACAAGCTTGTGGCAAATATTGAATACCAGCCTCCAGCCACAGCCCTCTGAAACCCTTGTCAGCACAAGGTAAGGAAACCTCAGCGATGTTAAATAAGTCTGTGAAAAGTACCATGTGAAGCAGCTGGAAAGAATAGAATGTGTGTAATGAAAATCAATCAGTCAGGAAACAAACAAACAAACAAGCAAAAACCAAACAAAACCCAAAGAGCTACCCTTAACAAAAGCTACCCTTAACAAAATTTCTTAATACCTTTGACAATTGTGCTGGTTTGAGTTTGTAAAGTTTGTTTGATTTTTGGAGTACAGAAAAGTCTTGGAAAAAAAGGGGAAGATTCACATTTTTACATCCAAACAGGTTTTATTATGTTTTGTATGCATTATTGTTGTTATTGTTATTATTATTATTAGCCTAGCAAATGCTAACTACGTCTTAGTTATAGTTCTATGTGTCATGAGAAATAAAATATCAATAACTTAATTATTAGCCTGCTAAGTGTATGACTTTGATACTGACTTAAATAGCTGGCATATGTTTGTAAGATTAAATTTATCTAGTCTAGCTCTGCAAAAATTATTATTGATTTTGAGTAAGATAAGTAAAATGAAAAATATTTGACTTTTAGTAGATTCAGTAGGCAGTATAAATGAGAAAAATGAACACTGACTAGGTGGTTTATTCCTTGGTACCACTTACAGTTAATTTCAAGAAGTATAAGGTGACATAAATGGGACTACAGGAAGAGGAGTTGAAGATATATTAATGTAGAAGATAGAAAATGAGAAATAGCTGCAGGACTACTTTTGAGGTGGAGGAGGAGGAGATTTCCTATAAAAGATTTACAAAGTAAGTATTGGCAAAGTATTATCAAAAATAATCAATCACCTTTAAAAACAAATGTTTTCTCCCCTTGGACATCAGCCAATGACCAGGGCAAGTATGGACTCCTCAAAAGAATTAAACCTGCTAATGTCTACAGTATTTGTTATGCATATTATTACAAAACGTTCCTTCCTAATGTAACAATTTCCTGAAACACTTCCTATAATTACAGTTTGTGTTAGAGGAGTTTATCTTATAAAGCCAAAAGATAAGGACTATTTCAGCTAAATGGAACATTTTATGAATGGTGGAGTTTTCAATCTTATCTCCCTCTTCCAAGTGCTATTGGAATTCAACTGTCAAAGTGAAGGGGCCTCACTTTTTCTTTTCTTAGCTCAAACTATACATGAACTCCCCATTTTAAAACAACAGTAAAATAAGCTTTTTGTTTATACAGCTCTTCCGCAGTCTGGGAAGACAAGCAGAACAAAAGCATATACGTTGTTGTTGATTCCATATTGTGATAGAGGGTAATCTTGATGATTTTTGTTGTGATAGATCCTCTGCTGAAATTTTCCAGATTGAATCTCTTGTTTACTAATTTTTAGAAACCTGCCGTGGAGCACCTTTTTTGGCAGCAGGAGTCACCATGTTTTCACAGATAGTCCATGCAGGTGCTGAGGGAATGATCTCTTCCTCAAGGATCCTAGATAACAAGGGATATGTGTCTTGATCAGTCAGTTGTGTTCATAGCAGGGCTGTTTATTGGTTAGCTAAAATGTCTTTTCATTAGTTAGCTGATCTGCATTTTCATTTGCTTGTGAACAGAACTGGTGAGGTTAAAGGTGATCTAGTGACTATGGTTCTACAGGTATGTACCATTTCATCAGAGAACTCATGTCCAAACTAAGAAAAACTAAACCAATACAATGTAATAGGATACAAATATAAAATATATACTAAAAGTATATATTTGGAAAATTTCCTTTCAAATGCAATTGTAATCCATGTATCCTTGTTACTAGTGTACTGAGGAACTACTGGGGATCCAGGATTACTGTACCATTGTTTCTTGGATAGTTTGGTGTATGTATTTAACATATATCTCTAAGAATATACGGTATGGACTACTGCTCATTAATATGGTATCATTCATAATGAATAGTTTACTTGCTGTGTCAGTTACACACTCATTCCTAAAAAGACCATCTTAGATCCTCATTCGCTGGGAAATGAAAGATTTATTAAAGAGTTAATTTTACTTGAAAAAATTATCAAAGAGTTTATTAAACTTGCCTGGTCAACACAATATCGTGACTGATTGCAGACTAAGTGTCAAAAATTATTTATGTAATTTGAGCTATTGTAGAACTAAAGATTATTCTATTTATGTGCCTCTTATGCTTAAAGACTTCTAAAATGAGTGGTAAATACTAGTTAAATATTCCCATGCTTGAAAGTAACTGCATGTGAAAAAAACAAAGTAAATCAATTAGTCCATGATAGAACTGCATACCGGTTATAAAACAATTAATGACTTATTTTGTCATGCTCCCTGATGTTAAGGCAAGAGCTCTTGAGGGCCAGATTGTATGTTTTTGTCCAGATTGATCAAATAGCTTGGTACATAGCCTCTGCATGTTTGATGAGAGAGAAAGGTTTTCCCCTAGGTAGCCACAAAATAAAGGTAAGTTTTTCTAGAAGCATCTGCTAATGCAATGACCACAGCACTGCTCAATACAGAAAATAAGACTGGGAGAGATCCCGAGACTGAGAGCACTGAGATGTGTGCTAAGGTTTTGTTTAATATGTTCTTAAGGGTCTGAAGTATTCCACAGCTATGGTAGGCATTTTTTTTCAAGTGCTTCTTTTTTTTTGCTTTTTCCTAGCATATGAATCTTACCTTTCTTGCTGCAGTTTAAGCTCATGACTTCTTGCCATCTTCACCATAACTTGGAGAGAACTCCACAGGTAAAACAATTTAAGGTTTCTCACTGTTTTCTTTTCAACACTGCTGAGCATTCTGACTGTCCCTTAGATCCTCTATGGTTTGTGGTCTATATGCCTCTAATTTTGCAGTTCCTGAATGAGATGACACATGACCAATGCAGAAATACAGGAATGATTTCTTCTTTGTATTCCATTTGTTTTGCAGTTCTTTGCAGACACTTGCATCTGTTTCTGAAGGATTGCTAGGTCAGTCACTCTATAGTTTTGAAATGGAAGCTTCTTAAGTGAGGATGGCTTCAACTCACTTAAGTTTTGTCATTTTTAGGATCTATAACCTAAGCTAATTTTCTAGAATCCTTGTTAGTCATCGTAAATAAAGCCTCTGACTAAGAGACAAAATCCTAAGTCTGTATTTTTTCATAACTGCTTCCCAACGAATCTGTATTTTGGCTAGACTACTCAAGAGCTAGTTATTCTACTGAAATGGTACTTTTGCAGCAACACCTATCATGATTTGGATCAGTGGATTAGAATGTAGGTGGAATCTTGTCTGGACCACCAGGCTCAGTGGCTTATGATCAGCAGTGTAAAGCATGGCTGGCAGCCAGTCATTAGTCAGCAAAGAGACAATTGGAGCCAATACCAATTTCACATGTTTATTAATTACCTGTTAGATGGGATAGAAAACACTTACAGTAAATTTGCAGATGAGACGAAATTAAGGGAGCAGTCAATAAGATGGAGGGTAGGGCTACTATTCAGAAGACTAAAGTAATGGGCTGATTGAAGCCTCATCAAGTTCAATGAAGTGAAATGTCAAATCCTGCCTTTGGGGACAAAAGTCCAATGCACCAGTACATGCTGCAGTCTGACTCACCAGCAAGCAGTCTTGCAGGAAAGGACCTGGGGGTCCTGGTGCACAAAAAGGCAACAGCCTTCTGGACAATATGAGCAAGAGCACAGCCAGCAGGTTGGAAGAAATAATTCTTCCTCTCTGATCAGCACTTGTGAGAACACATCTGAAGCACTGTGTTCACACATCTCAATGGATTTTGTTTCCTCTGGAAGGGGTATATTATTAAGAGATGGGGAAGAATGGTCTGTGTAACCTCCAAACAGCACATTTTGGCAGAACATGCAGATTAAAAAAAGTTATTTTATATGAAAAAAGCTATTGTTAGTGTGATGACTAACTTATGTCTTGCCCACTTTCTACATTTATTTCCTTCTCAAAATGTACAAAAACTCATTTCTCAACAGATTTGGACATAGATTAAGAATTAATGCTTCATTTGAATACCCACTCATAGTGCAGAAGGGTTGTCATGCTGTAAATATATTGTATATATTATTATATAATTAATACATAATGACTTGAATCTCTAACTGTGTTATTCTGTATTCTGTGTTGCCGGTTTTAGAGCTTAATATTATCAGTTGCCCTCAGTAGTATTTACTGGATAGCTATTTTGAGATAGTTTCCGTACTTAGAACTTAAGTAGGAGTCTTTGATGTTTCTCTGTCCTGTCAAATAAAGTATTTTTTAATTTTCTTGGGTTTCCTGAATTCAGATATTTTCATTATATGTTGCAGAGGAGGAAGGTTCAGGTCATTTTTCAGTCATTGTTGTAGCACTTGGCATTACTGTGTGGTCTTTTTTGGCTTGTCTTTGAGGATTCTTCCTTCAGTATGATTTTGATGAGAAAACCTAATTGTGTTGTGAAATTCCACATGCAAGTTGCTCAGAATTTAGCATGGTTGGAAAAATGACACTTGCAAATGTAGGGATTGATACACACATACAATGCAGCCATTACACGTCTTTCTGCATGAAACATTTATAGAAATTTGCCTTTTGCCAGAATGCTCATATAAGCCATGCATCATGTTAAGCATATTCAAGATCCAGCTCTCCTCATTAACACAGAATATATCTACCATGAGATTCAGCAGGAATGTAACTTTGTCTTACCTTGCTATTTATGAAGCCAAACCACACTGAAATCACAAGGTTCAACAATGTTCTTCTGAACAGAGCCAGACCTTGGCTGGTTAATGATGCTGGGAATTCTGAGACAATTAGGTTCCACCCATAAATTCTGGCATTTTCCATAAAAAGTTTTATCAAGAAGAGTCCGTTTGTTTGATGACAGAGCATAAACGCCTCACTTCCTACTATACCTGTTATAAATCAATCAGCAGAGAAATTTATTTAAACAATTGTATCACACAAAAATATATTCCAAAATATGTTATATTTTGGCTGGCCACACAGCACTAGTGAGGATAAAAAGATTTGATACAGATATAACCATTCAGTAAAAATATAAAATATAATTCATACCACCGGCTGGGATTTGTAGGTTGCATGTTCTACATTTTCTGAATATGGAAGTGTTATTCAATCAGTCAGATGAACAGAGTTCTAAAATTGCCTGGATCTTCTCACCTCAAAAAAAAAAAAAATCACGGTTGCCCTGCAGCTCTGATACAGATGTTTCCCTTGTAGGTAAATGAAGTTAAGAATATAAGAACATAGGACAATGCCTCCATACTTGACCAGAATAAAGGTTGACACCTTACCTGCAGCAATGACTAATAAAATATTTGAGAGGAATATAAAGATATAAGTATAGAACAAATATATTCTGATACTATAATATACAGTATGCCTCTTTTCTCACTTTCTCACCTCCATATTAGAAAGAAGACATGTAAGCATATACAGAAATACTTCTCCTAAATCGTCTCCTATTTTGTTAATTGTAGCCTTGCAACTTACTGAGACACAAGGTGGAGTCCTTTGTATTTCAAAGTCTTTGCTGTATTTTTCTGCAGTGAATTTGTCTAAATCTGTTAAATCCAGTTAAAGTTTTAGCAGTGTTAAGTGAGATACATCCTGCCATAACTGACCATTGCACGTATACTGGATTATGATGAATGCTAAGATTTTTCATTGTATATCTGCTGTATGTTTTAATGAAATACATATTTTGTTTTTTGGAACTTGGTTCTTACTGTGATTAGATAAAAGATACTTGTTTACATTTTGCAGCTTAGAAATATGTGGGCCTGAGGCAAAGTCAGAGTAAAATGATAATAGTTGAAGAAGTCATGACAGAGGACAAAATCTGGGTGTTCTTGAATTAAATTAAGAATGGGTGTAGCCCTGGGAAAGAAAAAAAAATCACTCATTTGTCTAATGTAACAAATAAGCTTTGCAGATGGTTCTAACTTCAGGAGAGACATCTAGATGAATAAAGCATGACTCACATTTTTCCCAATTTTATTCAATTTCTTACTTCATGTCATGAAAGATTGCAAATGAATAACTGATGCTATTAGAAAAAAACACATGCTATTGACTCTTTCTTTAATTTCCCGTTGGAAATTAACAATGGAGAAGGATTTATTTTTCTGTATACTGGCTTTGACTAGGGTAGATTAAATGTTCTTCTTAGTAGCTTGTATGGTGGTATGGTTTGGGTTTGTGATGAAAACAGTGTTGATAATACACCAGTGTTTTAGTTATTGTCGAACAGTGCTTACACACCATCGAAGTCTTCTCACGCTGTCCTGCCATTAGGCTGGGGGATGCACGGGATGCACGAGGAGACACAGGTGGGACAGCTGAACCCAACTGGCCAAAGAGATATTCCATAATACATGATGTCATGTTCAGCAATAAAAGCTGGAGGAAAGAAGGAGGAAGGGAAGACATCTAGGGTCATGGCATTTGTCTTCCCAAGTAATTATCATTATGGATGATAAAGCTCTACTTTCCTGGGAATGGCTAAACATCTGCCTCCTGGTGGGAAGTTGTGAACAAATTCCTTGTTTTGTTTTGTCTGTATGCATAACTTTTGCTTTGCCTATTAAACTATCCTTATCTCAACCCACAAGTTTTCTCATTTTTACCCTTCTGATTCTCACCCCATTCCACTAGAGGGGAGTGAGCGAGCGCCTGTGTGTCTGAGCTGCCTGCCAGGGCAAACACACAGCACTCTATCAATCTGTTATAGATTCCCTGTCAAATGTATTGGAAAAATAATTTTAAGATATACCTAAGACTCCTTACTGGCATGGGTTGGGCTAAAGACTACTTAGACCGCTAGGCAGTACTGGCTTGCCATTTTTGTGCTACAGTATTTCTTAAATTAAAGAATTACTGACATACAGCTGCTTATTAAATGTATTGTGTAAAGTATGTGGCTTGGGTGAGAAACTAAAAGAAAATTGATTCTCTTCAGATTGTGGAGAACATAGTTGGCACATTGTTAAATTGGTTTGTTCCTAGAAATACAGATATCCTTCCCTAAATCTCTAATGAATCACCTGAAGACACATATCTCTCTTAATTGTGTATGCCTAGCTTGGACTGAACACCTAAATTTGGAAGCTGAATTTAAATAAAAAAAAATTATATTTATAATGCTTAGAATGAAACCCCCTAATTTAGTTAAGGGGAGGGGATGTCCTTCAAAGTAATTTATATTCCTTCAGTCTATGACCAGCAAAATAGGAAAAAATATGTACTGAATAAAGTATAGAAATATTATAAAGTACTGAATTATGCTGCTGTTGCACATCCAGAAGGTACTTGGTATTTTAACTTACCCATGTTTCTCTTTGCTTCTTACGCATTGTAGAGGTTTGTAAAATAAATCTTAAGATAGCTAAATGTCATCTATATTCCATATTTGGGTAACTGTCCACCTTTTCCTTATATTCCCACAAATGATAAACATAGAAATTATTTGCCACAACAGAAATTTCTCACTGTAGAGAGGAGAGTTTGTGAAGGTTAGGATTATAACATTTCAGTCAAACTGTAACTGAGAAGTTACCTATCAGACTGTGAATCAGATGTAGTACTGTAATCCTATACTCTGAAGAGGTTCCTGTGATATTCTGAGTGGTAACTGTGGAGGTGAAGATTTTCCATCACTGGAGGAAAAATATGTAGTACATTCAGAGTTTTGAATTGTGTTTGAATTTACAGTCCTTTGAAATAAATGGAAAATAAACTGTTCACTACATTAGTGACTTCAATGCAGCATTTCAATCATAGTATAACCTCAGAGAAGAGGTTTTTCCACATGTGGTTAGCATCAGGATTGTTGTTCTAGATTTGTGACAACAGCTGTATTACCAATCATGCTATAGTTTGCTGCTGCCCAAACAAGCAAGAAACCAAAAGAAAAGTAAAGAAATCTTCACTTCAAACATTTTTCCATCACTTCAGCATAAAATTTCCTAAATATTTGTAGTGCTCTTTTTTTATGAAGGCTGCTTATAAGTAGGAAACTTTATCCACAGGTCAATAAGTGAGTTGAAGTTGTATATTTAAGAATGAATTTTCTAAAAAGATATAACAGATTTGTGGATGCATTAATATAATCTAAGAAGGCCAACTAATGTTAAGCTGTAAATGGAAGTAATAACAGGAAAATGCCAATTCTGGAATATTAGAAGTTTTAAAAAGCAGTAGAACATGTAATGATGTTTTTCACATAAATTAGCTGGACTATAAATGTCTAAGAAAATGCAGACCTATTCTCACACACATCTAGCATAAATATTTCCATAGCATCACCAGAAGTCAACTATTTTACATTATTTTCAAAGTTTTGAATCATAAGCTTATGAAAAAGATATTACATGTTACTAAATATGTCTGTACTATGGACAAGTAATTCTGCTGAAGCATTTGGTACCATCAGAGAGGACTATGGAACAGGTAAGCCATTTCTTTCACCTAATATAAGATTTTTTGTGAACTAAAATATCAGTGATATACTTTCTGCTAGCTACTATTAAAGTAGTCCATGTATACTGTCTAGAAGATATGAGTCTAAACTTTTTGATAACTGTTCATAGACAAATGTAATACAACAAACCTACACTACTGAGATTAAAGCAAAGGCAAATTCTGATCTAAGGTGGAGTAAAAGGAGATAATTAGTAGAATTGAAAGACAGATAAACAAAGACTGCAGAGTCATGAATAGGAGTTATTAGGATCAAAACTAATTAAATGAATGGTTCAGGAAATGGTGTTAGGGTCAGTTTTGTTTAATGGTATCATGGTTTTATTTGAAATGATTGTATAAACACTTACTATACTTCGAGCTTATGCAAATTATTCTTAATATAGATCATATTATCATACAAATAGATGTAGATAATCTTGTGGATTAATGTAATAGAAATGAGAAAACACTTTGATGGCAGAAATATCTCTTTCTGTCTGAGAGTCAGGGAAAAGAGGGGAGATCTTGACGTACTAGCTGCTTTGAACATAACAATGCCTACCAGTGTGGATGCAGCACACTAATCTCTACAATATAGCAAAATCTTTAGTAGAAGTGAGAAAATACTAGTGTCAGTTTGCAAAATATTCCTTATGCTTTATTATGTTCTGTCTACCTATACTCTGACAATAAGAATATAGACTAGAACAAGTACAACAAAGATAACACTGTGTATTGAAATATTAAAGGCATAAAAGAAACACTTCAGTATCCCTAATGCACACTACATTGTGTTTAACTATTTTTATATATATATATAAATATATATATATGTAATTTTTTTTTCTTAATTTATATCATGTATATCTCTGAGTATTTGCTTCCCATGGATTTAGATCAACAAAGCTACCAAGCAAGGAAAGAGTCACCTAGATAAGCAGGATCCTAACAGGATCTTAAGTACAGTTGCCAGATTTATGGCTGTGAGAGCAAGATTCTTCCATTCTAGGCTTAAGGCTGAACTGCTTTCCCAAGTCAAAGAAAAGAGATCAAAGAGCACTAAAGCACTGAGGAACTCCCAGGCCCTAGCAAAGGACAGAGTTAGATAAATGATGAAAAGCTGCCCAAAATGTGCTAGTGCAGCACGGAGGGTTACAGTGTGCACTTCAATGGACTTTTCTGGACTTCAGTTAACATCTGTGCGAAGGACTGGACTCAGCCTTTGGGGTCACTTCAGTTCCTCAGAGGGATGTAGCATTTGCACTGTGGAATACAATAAACAAGAGCTATAAATTAAACCTTGTGTATATTTTCAAATATTCTGTATGTGACTGATGTCCAAATTTTTATGTTGAGGTTATTGCATGTAATATGTATGGAAAGTAAGTCAGAAAATCAGAGCACCTGAAATAGTTGTACTTGAAGATTTCCTTGTGAGAAGAAAGAAATAGGTAATCATTTTAGTTGTCATCTGTTACTATATAACCTGGAGATGGTGCTGCCAGCCATTTGGAGAATAACTGTTTTCTTCTATAAGTATATAGAGTTTCAATATTGCCTTAGGGATTTTTAAAGTATTATTGTTAATTCAGTTTTCATTTGCCAGATATATCTTAAATAGGTGCCAAGAGGCAGATATACTTGTTTGGAATATCATAGATATGCACTTCAGGAGGAAAAGAATTTTTAAAAGGACATTCATTTTGATGGCTGTGATTATCATAACTACCTCATAGCAGTAGCATACATTATCTTTTCTCTGAATAATTTATGAGTTTTATTCTTTGTGAAGAGGGAGTTTTTTTATCCACTATTGTTTTAAACTAATGGAAACTCCTGATATTATTTAAAATTAAATACATTTTCAAAGTCTGTGTTCTAATGATTAGATGCTACAACACTATCTGTGTGGTATTTATCTACTTGCCACCAATGGCTAATCCTTTGTCATCCTAAAAAACCACTGATTTTTAAGGATGTAAAATAGGAAGTTGTTTGCTAGTAATAAATTTTATTTGGTACTGCACTTTTTAGCTGCATCAGTCTTAATTTATTTCATAATATTAATTAAATTCACTTCTGATGCAGCCAGCAGTAAGACATCCTCCCAGATGCAAATCATTCACCCATATTTTTAAAAGCAAAGAGGCACAGTCTCTATCTCTGATCCAAGAAGAAAAGAAGGCTGAGGGGAGACCTTATCACTGTCTACAACTACCTGCAAGGAGGTTGTAGCCTGGAGGGTGTCGGTCTGTTTTCCCAAGTAGCAAGTGATAGGAGAAGAGGAAATGGCCTCGAGTTGCACCAGGGAAGGTTCAGATTGGATATTAGGAAAAAAATTCTTCACAGAAAGCATTGGGAAGCATTGGAACAGGGTGCCCAGGGAAGTGGTGGAGTCACCATCTCTGGACATGTTTAAAAGCTGCATAGATGAGGTTCTTAGGGACATGGTTTAGTGTTAGGCTTAAGTTATGGTTGGACTTGATGATCTTGAGGGTCTCTTCCAACCTAAACGATTCTATGATTCTAAGAAAAAGATTATAGGAAATTAGCATTGACTAGTGATTTTGAATTGCCTTATAAACTGCATAAAACCAGTTTTAAGTAGAAATAATACATCTTAAATTGATTAATTTTGAGTCTTTGGTTTCTGCAAGGATTTGTAACACATAAAAATCAATATTGCTTCAAAAGCTATAGATAAGACTGAGTTAAAGGTAATTGTAAATTTTTCCTTTTTGCTGCCTGTCCTAAAGATTTTGAAACAAAAATAAAAGCTTCTATGAATAATGAAGAAGTAGTACACCACTGTGCTGTACCTCAGAGCAAGGCTGAGTTTTCGGCCTTCAGCATACCTGAAGTGAGCATCTTCAGAGGTGCTCAGCAGTTGCCGCTGCAATTTGCATCTACTCACTCAAATCAATTTATATGTTAATTTAGTTATTTATTTTATATAAAACAATTACAAATATTAGGATCACAAAATCAAACACTCAAAAGTAAGGTAATGAAGTAACGTTTGGAGTAAAGTTGTTTGTACAACATTACTCTGATTAGATAACAACAAAAGTAGTTGCTAGAGACAGCTAACACAGTTTTAATCTGCCAGAGAGAAGACAGTTCTGATCTTGGTCCTTCCACAGATGTAGTTTTATGTTCACAGTCAACAAATCTCTTTTCTTTTTTTCTCTCTCTCTTTTTTTTCCTCTAAGTTCCAGCTGAAGCTCTCTATTCAGTTAGTCTGATCTTCTTCCCCATCCACCTGCCTTTCTGCACATGGGGACAGCCTGCTCTTGTACCTTTAAGATTTCCTTCTTGAAAAGCAACCAACTTTCCTGGGCTTTTTTGTTCTTCAAGACTGCCTCCAAACGGACTCTGTCAACCAGTTTCCTAAACAGGCCAAAATCTTCCCTCCTGAAGTCCAAGGTGGCAGTTCTGCTGACCTTCCTCCTTACTTCTCCAGGAATCCAAAACTCCATCATTTAGTGATCACTATGTCGAAGATGGCCTCCGACCATCACATTGCCCACAAGTCTTTCTCTATTTGCAAACAATAGGTCCAGTGGGGCATCTTCCCTGGTTGGCTCACTCACCAACTTTGTCAGGAAATTATTTTCAATACACTCCAGGAGCCTCCTAGACTGTTTCTTCTCTGCTGTGTTGTATTTCCAGCAGACATCTGGTAGGCTGAGGTCCCCCTTGAGACATGGGCTACCAATTGTGAGACTTCTCTCAGCTGCTTATAGAATATTTTGTCTGGTGTTTCATCCTGGTTGGGTGGTTTATAACAGACTCCAACCATGATATCTGCCTTTTTGGCCTTCCCTTGATTCTTTCCCATAAATACTGTTGTCACCATCATTAAGCTGTAGACAATCAAAACACTACTTAACACATAGGGCTACCCCACTGCCTCTCTTTACATGTCCGTTCCTTCTGAAGAGTTTAGAGCCATCCATTGCGGTAGTCCAGTTGTGCAAATCATCCCCCCATGTTTCTGTGATGGTAACTATATCATAGCTTTTCTGCTGCACAATGGCTTCCAGCTCCTACTGTTTGTTGCCAATGCTGTGTGCATTGGTGAAGATGCACTTCTGTCAGGCCATTGATCCTGCCAACTTCTTCTGGGGAAAAGTCCTGATTCCTACATGATTTTTTTCAGGCTCTTCCATGGTTTCTAACACATTAATAATCCTGTGTCTTTGCTGCCACGTGGATTTCCATCCCCTACCTCCACTGAGATAGAAGACTGAAAAGCTTGTTAGCACACTGTCCCTCAAGCATTGGTGTGCTGGCCCCAGGCTTATCTCTGTCAAGTCTGGTTTTATGCCTTTTCTCGTTCAGATCTACTTTAAAGCTCTTTCAATGACTCCTGCTAACTTCTGTGCGAATATCCTTTTCCCTCTCTGAGACAGGCATCATGCTACAATAAGCAAGGATTATTGGGCAATTTGTTTCAAAATCCCACATCCAATCTGTTAAACATTATTATGAAGCCAGCCTTTATACCTACTACACAAATCCTTACTTTTGGAGCTATCAGAGCAACTGATGGCAATACTACGCTCTCAGCCTCTCTGTGAGCACACAAAGCAACAGATGTCACAGGTAGAGGCAGACAGCCAAGGGCTAGCGAGACCTAAATGAATTTGGTTCTGTTCTAGGCACTGAAGAAGAAAGTGTCTAACTGAGCACAGATTCTTCAGACAGTTTTCTTCCCAGCCTGTCTCCGTCCTGCTACCTTCTATAATGCAGTTCTGAGATGCACTTCATCTCATCCTAGTTTCACTTTTCTTGCACAGCCACATCCTTATGCCATTCACCTACAGGGAGGAGAAGTAGCTCTTGTCTTTCTCTTGCATCTTCCTCCAGTCTCTCTTCTTGCCTACCTCATCTCTGCAATTCCTGAGCCAAGATTGTCATTAATGTTACAGAGACAGATGGATTGTGATGAATATGTAGAGTACAACTAAACTATTTTTAAAATGTATTTTTTCCCCTTTTTAAAAGGAGAATAAAATCGCTCAGCTAAATTAGTAATGCATAATATTTTCAACACAGAATGACAGACTGAATAAATGTTTCTAAACAAGAGTCACATTTAACATAAATAGTGTAATAAGCCTGATACTGCTAAAGTTTCTGTGCTTGCAAAATATATGTGTTAAAATTATTGTTACTTACCAATTTCAAATAATCTATTTTCTTATCATGGACCTAAAGAAGAGAATAGCCAGAGTGGCTGCTGGACTTCTGTTGAATTGAAATTGTGAAAATGCATGACCACAACTAGCATGACCACTTTGAGTTACTTATGTTGATGTATCGCTAATGCATATGACTGAATCTAGCCCACACTTCTTAAGAAACAATGCATACTGGTGCCATAGAAAGCATTGATGGCATTTTAGAAGATGAAAGGAACTAATGACAAACAATATTCATCACGATGACAGGGAAATTTTCTTCAGAAGTAAGAGGAATGGCTTTAAAATGGCTTAGAACTCAGCTCTGTTAGACACTGAAAATAATTTGTTGGAGTCCCACTGAATTAAACAGAGCAAATTCTGTTATCATTTGCATTAGTTTGTGGCCAACACAGTTTCACCAAAGTTGTTGTAGTTATTCTGGCTTCTATGATAGCTGATGTGAATGAGAACAGAATTTGGCTAGTAGAGCAATAGTACTGTAAGGCTCCTGTAACAGAAATTGGGAGGAGATCCATATGAATAATGCAAACTTGACATAAAAAAACAGGGTAAGGTCAACACATTTCAATTTCCCCACACTGAAGGAACTGACAGCACCTGTAATTATCAGGATTCATACACCTACTAAAAATAATTAATACACCATTCTGTTCTAGCTGTTTTTTGTTTGATGCTGTCCTGCAACTGAAATCTCTTACAAACAAGTTAAAAAAAAATCTGACTCATTGTATTCATTTTCTGACAGGAGCAGGTTTGTTGCTATGCCGTCTTTGTTTTACTACTTCTACATCTAAGGAAATATTCTGTCCATATTGGGGCATCAGATGTAACTGCATACCATACCCCATATTATTTTGCTGCAGCCTGACTTAGAATCACTATGCAAATTAACAGTGCTCATTCCAGCAAAAATAAATGACTCAAAAACCTTGAATAAAAAGGTTTTGTTTCAGAAAGTTAACTTTATTAAAGTCAAAATTGTAGATGTGAAAACAGTTTTGGTTATTTTCTTCAGTAAGGAGTATGATACACAGGGATATATTTGTACCTGAAGAAGAATTTATAGGGAACAACTGAAGATAGTCATATCTGGCTAACCACACTAAAGAAAGGGATAAATCTCACGTGCTGAACCTTGATGTCTGACATTGCTGACACTAACGATGCTTAGCAATGTACCTTCTAAAATTCAGCATCTACTCGACAGACTAGTAAGGTATCTTTGAATCTTATTAGTTAAAAAAGAATTAGAAAGGAGTATCAGAATAATATAGTGAATATTAATGTTGTGTTAATTTTGAAAGATAATGAAAGACATTTTTAGTTTGAATCACAAGATATGTGGGATAATTGCTCTTTCCTACATGGATAAAAAAATCATTCATTTGGACAATAAGAGAGAAAAGATTCATGAGATGGGTACTAGAGCATGGAGAGCCTGTGTAATGATAGTGACACCTCCTAGATTTGAGACTGATCAATCCCTTTCCTTTATTTTCCAATATTTCACTGTTTCAATCCCTGCCAGCCACCCCCCCCCCCCTTTTTTTTTTTTTCTATGTTTTCAGATGCTTCTGAAGTAAACCGATGTTGAGTCTACCAGTACTGGACATAAATGCTTAAAATGGCTGCTAGATTTCCTAAATCACTACTGTAGATCTGCCTCTCACACTTCAAGAATAAGAACTTTTTGGGAGATACATATTAAAAATTGAATAAATCTACTTAATTATATGTGTTGTAAAAAATACTGAGAGTCATTAATGTTGAGAGCAAATTAATAAAGAATAGGCTATTGGCAGTCAGACTACAAGATATGTGTGGTGTGTCAACCCCACCAGGCAGCTAAGCACAACTCAGTCACTTGCTCATTCTCCCTCAGTGGGATGGAAGAGAGAATTGGAAGGGAAAAACTCTTGAGTCAAGATAAAGAGAAGTTAATAAGTGAAGAGAGGAAAAAAACAAAAACAAACCAGCCAAGCAAGGAAACAAACAAACAAAACCACAAAAAAAAGCGCACCGACAAATGATGGAAAAACAATCTCTCATCACTGGCAGTCTGATGCCCAGCCAGTCCTCAAACAATGGCAAGTTTAGGAAAATTATCACTCAAGTTTCATTGCTTGACATGATATATATAACATGAAATATCTCTTTAGCCATTTTGGGTCAGCTGTCCTGGCTGTGGCCCCCCCAGCTTACTCACTGGGTCATACACTGAGAAACAGAAGAAGTCCTTGATGTTGTTCAAGCACTGTTCAGCAATAGCTAAAAGATTGGAGTGTTCTCAATGTTGTTTTGATCAACAGTCTAAAACAAAGAACCATGTGGGCGGCTATGAGGAAACAGAAATCCATCCCAACCAAACCCAATACAACTGCCCAGAAGTTGCCTCTGGCTCAAGAAGTCTTGACGTTTTAGACTGTTGGAAGCTGGATCCCCATTTCCCATTTCGTATTTATTTTTGAAGAACCTGCTCCTTATCGTTGAAGAAAGAAGGCTAGGACAGATGAACTTTGGATCGCCTTCTAGTGAGACCATTCTTCAGGTAGATAGATACATATAGCTTGTGTACTTCATTGGGATCACATAGTCATTAAGAACCAATTTGTAGGACAATGAATTTAAAGATTGCATTAGCCTAAAATTAATGATTGTATTAATGCCACTGTGGTTTAACTTGTTTCAACTATCCTTTTATGAATATTTCTCTGATAATGTTCTACAGCACCGTAATCTAAGATAACTTACAATATTTTCAGCTTCTGTCTTCATAAGACGATACTAATGCCTATGTACTCTCTTGGTAATTATATGGGGTATTTTGAGTACTCTTTTTTAAAAGTCAATGTATGTTCTTACCAATAAAAAGGATAAGTTTCATTACTAAAATATGTACTATAATCAATACAGATGCAGGCCACATACAACACAAAAAGGAATCACTTGTGGTGGTATAACTTATTTATTGTGTTGAAAAAAACATTCACATGGAGATAAGCAGAGTCCTGTCCAAGTTTGTACCTGACTTGCCCCTTACCAGTACAGTGGCTTTGTACGTATTTATGGGCAAGATTTAAATCTTCTTCCCTTCTTAATACACACAACATGATGGTGTGTCAGAAAAAGACCTAACAACAATACAGGGCTACGATAAAGGACTGATTGATGTTCCCTTATTTCTTCATTTACCTACCTTTCCGTCTTCAATATACATACTGCCATTTGAGAAAGAGATACCATATACTCCAGGGTTTTTCAATCAATCTTCCCTTTCTTCAGCCTCATTAAATCACTCAGTTCACTGCCGTGAAAATGATTTGAATGTCTCTATTTGTTAAAATCTATGATGCCCCGACTGTGTGGTGAAACAGTTTCATTTTACTACAAACTGGTAGCTACTGTAGACTTCATTAATTTAAAACAAACCAGGTGTGAAGGTTATTTATTGCTTGGCAGACTGAACGCATTGTGAAAGATTTCTGAGAGTACCTTATTTTGCAACCGAATTGTACTCACCAAAATGCTTTTGGGTAGTATTATTTATTTATTTATTTATTTACTTACTTACTTACTTATTTTAAGACAAGAAATTACACAATCTAATCCTCCCAAACAAGACCTTTGTTTAAAAGTGATTGAAATTATTTTTACATGTCTAGTCAGAAGATGTTTAAAAGTAAGGACTTAACAAATTCTATTACTACGTGATCAGAGAGACAGCATGTTCCCCACTAACGTTTGTCTCTCCACCCAAGTTGATCTCAGCCAACATGTTAATCCTTTTTATGCCATAAAAGACCCAGAACAATCTCAAAACCACAGGAATAGTTAACATATTCAGATATTCTCAGGTGTACTTGTAAAATGGGCAGATATTTTCAATTTAAAATAGGAAGTGGGCTATTAACATAACTGCCACCCAGTAATCTTTAATTCTTTACTGTCAAATACTGTAGATTATAGGGAATGGTAGCACAAAATAAGAAATTAAAACAATATAGGTATTAACTTAGGTCACCCTCAAAAAGTTTGAATATTTTCTTACAGTGCAAGCCTCACAACTGATAGAAAAGCTATATTGTAAACGTAAATGTTGGCCCAGAGGTATTAAGATACTGGAAAGAACCTTAGTCTGGAGACCAGTTTTTAAGCCTGTTAGAGTCATTATGTACCATGCAAAGAGAGTAAATTTTCAAAAAACAAGATAGAGATTTTCATCTTGAGAGACTAGACATGAAGAACTCTTGCACTTGCATTAAGCTGATCCAAAGACAGTTTAAGGGGGAGTGGCTGGGTTGAGAACTTTCAGTGGAGAGGGGAAGATTTTATTTAATGGCTCAGTGATGAGGGTTCACCCAGTATCAGTAACAGAAGGAATCAAGCAAACTGCCTGAAAATGAAAACAACGACAAAAACCAAATGACAACAAAACAGCAACAACAACAAAACCCCCAATGACATGAAATACATTTGCAGTGCTGCAAATAGACTTTTATATTGTAATTGGTGTGTCATAGCTACACGTAAGACACCACAGCTGACCTGTAGTATAAAAAAAAGTCAGTAGTAAATGTAAAACAATCTGACATCTCAAAGGATAACAAATTAGTCATTAATAACCAAGGAGGATGTTTCCACTTTTCTGAGATTCTAAACACAAGCGCACAATTGGCCAGAGTATCTGCAGTTTGGGAAGATATCCAAATTTGAAATATTAATCATTCTGCTGCCATAAAAAACATTTAAAATCCATCTTCAGCAGCCCCACAATATATGAGGCAGTGAAAGATAGTTGTTTAAAGTATAAATCTTTAGGTCTGTTGGTAATATTAAGTTTAGAATTATATACATCTGTTTATGTAACTTTATAGACTTTCTGATAAAGCTATACTACATGGATCAGTGACTCTGTCCTGACTTGGTTATTGTTGCAATCATCAGCTGGAGTGATTAGATGCAGACTGTGCTTTGTCTCTGCCAACTTTAACATCCCCTCTGAAGTGCAAATCCAAGAATAACGGAGATGAAAGACAGAAGAGATCTTCTAGTTCACCTAGTCTTCACCCACTGCCAAGTTTGGTAAATCAACAAGTGTGTGGAGACTTGACATGAGATTTTGCTGTAGATTAGGGAAGACTATGCATGGGCTCTGCTCAGAGACCAGGCATTTGGGGAGGTCTTATCTTTGTCAGGAGCTGTTACGAAGCTGTTTTACATGATCTGCATAGACCTGGGGAAATTACTTTGGGGAAGGCAGGGTCTTGCCTCACGAGTGGTTTGCAATTACACTATCAGATACACCAACACTCTGCAGAGAGTATGGAGAGTCTGCAGTGTATATGCATTTGACCTGTGCCTTGGATGTTTTATTTTGTTTTCAAGTGCCATTGAGAATTCTGCTTATCACACAAGAATAAAATAGCTTTGAAGTAATTAAAAAAAAAATCAGCTTTAGTATTGGTTTGGAAATTATGTAAACCATCACCATATAGAGCTGGGAAATTGCTCACTATCGAAAATCTGTGTGTGGAGGTCGACTGTTACCACTTCAAATGAAGCCTCTGCTTTTGATTAAAACCATATTATTCTGTGCTAGTAGCTATCACTGAAGAAATAGGACATCTCCTTAATTAGTTATTAAAATGATCCATATTATAGCTGACTAATAATGTTGCAGAAAATAGCTTTTATAGATAGGCAATCAAATATTTCCTGTGTTTGTAAAACTTACTGTTACACAATAATTAGCCTTTTCTTTTGACAGTTTATACACCAGCCAGGTGTGAAGGAAAGAAAACAAAAAATGAGGAATGATGCTGATTTGAGCACTGTGATTTCAGGATTAGTCATTGGTCTCATATTGTATCAACTAAAGTCAGCAAAGATAACAGTATTTAGCTGGAAGAGGCATTAGAAATTTTTTTTTCTTTTAATGAAGTATTGATGAAGGCCCCCAAAAAAACAGTTCTTAGTGGGATTTTTCAAAAAGGAATGAGTCCCAGTCTTTCGTTTTAGAGTAAAGCAGTGGGATTCCCATCTGCTGAAAAAGAATGTTCTAAAACAGAATCTTCAGGACAGCAGTGTAACTGGAGACAGAATATACATTTAAATGGGAAGAAATGCATCAAGAATATCCAGCAAAGGGAGGAGAGAAAATAATGATGAAGGGAGGAAAGATAAAAAAAGAATAATCCTTTTGAATCAACGTAAGAAACTTCTTTTAGGGAAAGGAACTGGCCTGTAGCATGTTCTAAGGCTCACATACATACATTTGTGCAATCTGGATTACAGGAATTTATTGCTGGGCTAGCCAAAAGTAGGATTTTCTTCCTCAGGGAAGTGTCAGCCCTCCAGAAAGAGGGAACATAGCACCCCGATACAGGTGTAAACTTATTACTGCTGTCGTTGTAAGGGATAAAATAAAGAAATATGTATAAAAATGCCCAATGTAAATGCTTTGCCTAGGGAAAACAAATAACAAAATAATCTTAATTTCTTAATACTATAGGTATGACCTAAACATGATCATGCTGTATAGAAGATAATTTGGATGCTATAAATCATTATATTTTGCGTGAATCATTGAAGGAACAGCAACGACTATTGCATTAATCAGAATACTGTAAGTAGTTTACTGGAAGTGCAACTATCAGATTTCTCTCTCACTTTTTCCCAGAGGAGAAAAAGAATCTTTTTTACCTGGGTCTGCATGAGCACAGGAACTGTTAAATCATTAAACCAATATTTCAGGTATGATGGGTTTTCTTCTTGTTTTAAAATACCTAAATAAAGCTCAGTTTTTCAAAGCTTATTTGTACTCATCATTACCCATTATGATGCCTCAGATCAGATTTCCAGAACTCTTAGAGAGCAAGTTCTTTTGAAAGTGTTTTCACTATATGGAAACAATTTGTTTGCAAAGCTTCTCCTAACTGTTGCTACTTTCTAAAACTCCTACTTATAGAGGCAACTGTCTCTTCATGAAGTAATAATCCTTATTTCCTTCTTTTATAACAAACCTGATTTTGACATAAACTTCTCAGTAGAGAAGAAAATTTTGATGTTTTAAATTATTATGCTTTCAGTTATTTATTATTGCAATTACATGCATGGTTATAAATTCAGCTGGTACTATTACAATTATATTTTCATTTTTAAAATGTTCTTGCTTGTTTCTAGGTGATACTTTTCTTTCACTCCTTTACAACTTCTGTTAAAAAACTTGAAATTCAGGAAAAGAATGTTGGGATAGAATAGCCATAAAAACCAAAAATTCAGTATCTTCAGAATAGAAATGTCAAAGTAAATTCTCTTCCTCCTTGTTACCACAGAATTTATGATGCTGCCTCAAAAAAGTGTCTGTGTTATCTATAGGTTTTGAAAGTATTTCTCTGTGTCTACTCGGGCATTTTGAGTGATAGAATGGACAGTTGTCTGTATATGAGTTAGGCAACCTAGAGGCAGTCCTCTGGGAGACAAAAATGTTTAAGGCATGCTCAGGGAGATTTCTATCTCATGTATGTCAGACATTTACTTTAAAATCAGACAAATCACTTGCTGAAAGTCCATAATTCTCTCTATAATGAGATAACACACAGCAAGTTGGACTCAATGATCTTAAAGGTCTTTTTCAACCAAAACAATTCTATAACTCTGTGTTACAGAGATCAAGCAGACTTCCCAGTAATACATACACAGGACTTGGCCATATTCTTATGTAACCTCATCTTATGCTACCATGACAAACTTTGCTATTGACAGGAATTAGACTTTATGAAAACTATTTGTCCCTGTTTGGAGAATGGCAAAATTTAGTTTTGTTCATAATACGGAGAAGTTTTCAGCAGTCTGTACATGGGACTGACAGGAACAGAGTAAGTTCTAGGCTTCTTGCAATGCAATTAAAATAAAATTTTATTGTCAAGGATGTTCTTGAGATACAAGAAAGGAAAGTGTTCAGTGAAAGATCTGAGTACAAAGAGAAGGAGGCTGAGAGACACTTCAGTGGAGAGGAGAGGGGACAGTAGGTTTTCATCAAACTGTGCAAGACATCAGGGAACACATAGGCAAATGTGTAGTTTCTTTGTGTTCCAGCCACACTTCTACCCATGCAATAAATAGGCTCTAAAGTTATCATCATACTTGCATTGATTTGCAAGCCCCAGGACAACCCAAGAGGGAAGGAACTGTCTGCTCCTTCCAGTGGGAAGAAGGAAGGGACCAGACACAGGCAGGAATGGTGTTTATCCTCTTGCTTGGAAATTTTTTCTGTTTTGATGAGTCTGTGTTGTCCTCTGTCATCCTTCAGTATTCAAAAAAGGGCAAAGTAAACACTTGGTATGTGCATGAGTTGACACCAAATGAAAAATAGCAGCAATATCAAAGAAAAACAAAGCCGAAATCTTCCTTTTCATCCAGCACTAACTTCAAGTATAATATTATGTTTAATAAAATTATTCAATTGCCTTCAAAAGAATGTCAAGAATGATACTTGTTTTTATTTGAAGTTTCCAGAAGAGCACATTGATAATGAACTACAGCTAGATATATGTTACAACATATTTGTTGCGAGCAGCAGCTCTATTCTTTCTGCTTTGCACAAAAAAGTCATGCAAATAGCACTAGCAAAATTATTTTTATAATTTTAATACATATATCATATTTTAATTTAAACTGCACAGCACAGTAGGTTCTTTGACTCCTTAAATGGAGTACTGCAATTTAAAAGCATGCAAGGACAAATAGCTGGACCAAAAATTCCACTCAGTTTTAGAATTACTGTGAAGTCATGGCCAAAAATTATATGTAATTAAACATAACTACAAAAGGTTTTCTCCTTCTACTGGATGCCACATTACTTGCTGTTTCATTAGTAATAAGGATTATTATTTCTTGTGAGATACTGCAAAATATAATTATAGGTTATTTTGACACTTTCATTACAATCTCCTAATTTTATTTGCAGGTGAATTTCAGAACAATCCTTCTTTGGGGGCAAAATTTTCCAAGTTTGGTTTTGCCTAAATGTTTGGTTTTGTTTGCCTTTTGAGGTATGAAACTTCTGATGCATGTAACTCCAGGTGCTTTAGAGGGCAGAATAAATATAACTCTTCAACATCACTATAAGCATTTTTTTCCTTAATAGCTAGGTAGCTAGGAAAAAATGCCCTCTTAAGCTCTGTGGTTTGGAAGCGAGAGCTTAAAGAAATCAGAATGTTCTAACCATTGGCATGTGTGTTGACCATTGTGGGATGCTCTGGAGCCCACCTGGGTAGTATCATTGGCCATGGGCCTCTGGCAGTTGTACCAATTCCTCTGGCCTGTTTTCCATTCACAGGAGCGAATCTGCTTTCCCTGAAAGATTTACAGCAGATGATGCCAAGAGTGCGGCCTTAACCATCAGACCAATGCTCCACAGTGGTTGTGCCCATGATATTTCTCAGAATCAGCTCCTTGAGAGCAGACAGATATGTCCATTTGGCATAGGTTGGAGTTCATTCTTCCTTGATTCCTTCCTTATTTCCTTCTTTCCTCCTTTTATCTCCTTTATCTTTTCATTTCTTTTTCTGTTGGCATTGTGACCTCCTGAATGCTGGGTGACCCCTGCAAGGATGCTGCTCAAAGGATATATGGGGCAAAAGGAGTAAAATCCAAGATTTTACAGGCAGTACAGGGCTGTACTGCATATCTGGAGATTTCCCAGATGAAAAATACCCTGAGAACTGCACCGAGGTTTATGTTTCAGAGGGAACCATGCATTTCAATTAGACAGGTAACAGAAGATAAATGACAAGGCTTCATACTCTTCATGGAGTCCCCTACAAGCAATGTCAAGGTCAGCATATCCACCTGATTTCTGCTTGTACCTGTGGCACCAGGAAGAGGACACTGGCCCCTTGCTGCAAATTGTTACCACCAGTGCAGGACTAGGCAATCCCACACGCTGACAGACGTCAGCACCCAAACAAGTGGCACCACTTTTCCAGAGGTGGTAGGTTTCCTCTGCAGGTATAGAGAAAAACGCAACATGGTTGAGTTTTGTTTGTCAGGTGCAGAGATCAGCTCTTACTCATGCTTAGGTGGCAGCTTAGGGTAAGATGGACCACAGCCCTAAGCTGCTGGTGAATGAGTCCACAGTAAAACAGACAGTCTTAGCAGACCTAGTATAACACAGTTCTTCCAAAAGATCTTCATTAATTTCTTGTTCCACTGGCTGCACACTGAGAAAGCATTTCTCCAATATTGTTATTACAAGGCAAGGGTTGTGTCAGCTCTGAGTTTTCTTGGCATTTAAGAGCTTCTATTCCTACAAATAGCTCTCCCACTTCTTCACAGGGTTATTTCAACTCTCAAATGACTGTCTTTGGAAATCTATGCATCTTTTTAAATCCAAAGCTGTTACAGATGAAGATGAACTAACAATACAAAGATGATCCTCTGGGAAGATTCACCACCTCATTTAGCCTCATTCTTTTTCAAAATTGGCATGTTAATGATTGATCTGAAGAAGGCTGTCTGGTATAATACAAATTTTTTCCTGTATCATATTCAGAGCAAAGTACAGAAAAGGTCTGCACCTGAGATATCTGGAAAGTCTAATGCAAAGACTATGTTGGGGAAAGGCAAACACAAACCTAAGGAGTGCTTACATGTGTTTCTTGCATATTGAATTGCTTTGTATAGCATAGACTATACTTTTCTATCTACACAAACTGCTTTAATTCCTGAAATCAATTTCTCTGATATTGCCTACCTCTTGTGAAACTTTTCTTTCACAGATAAGCTAGGTTATGCTTCATTCTTCTATGACTTTCAGAGATATTGTGTGGAAATTTTTATGGCATCTGCCCAACAACAGAGCACTGAAGTATAGGGATTCCTATTATCTGAGGACTTATTTGGAGACTGTAGGACAGAGGGCAACAAACTCTTCTGTCATAAACTGTCACAAAGTCAAGAGTCAACAGGAATAAAGTGAATAGAGTGTATTGTGTTTTTTCATCCAGTGACATGCAAAAGGGTCTTACGTCCCATTCCTCCTGTCCTTGAAGGGATCTGCTTTGAATCTCCCACCCTGTGCTGTGCCGTACCTCTTTGTACTAGCACATGCCTGGATTCCCAAACACATCTGTAGCCTCCATGGAAAAACATTTATACTTTAACGCACAGTAAGACAGATAACTAAAGGACCTCTAGGAACTCAGCAAAGTACCCTAGCCCCTCCAGAGAAAAAAAAGTTTTAACATTGTCCAAATCTATCAGCATGATATTCTGCCCCACATAGCCCCTGAGCCCTGTGGGAGCAGTTTGAGGAAGTCTAGAACCCAATATTTAACATTTGACTCAGGACCCAAAGTGTCCTTAACTTGTCCCATAAGTCATAGGGAAACAGTTTCCTTCATTTATGTGGCATATTTCAATACTGACAGGAGGGATAGTGTCATGTGGTATATACATATGGTTCAAGGGGAGTATTGGAAAGTTCCTGCCACACAGTTGCTACTACTTGTGAGTTTGGTAGTGTGCCCAAACAATTCCCATCCTGCTCTGTACAAAAATCTCTGGGGTGTTCTGGAGTCCCATAAGAGCTTGTATGGTGCATATAATGGAAATTGGGTGAGATCTAGCGTAGCAGTGTAGCCTTGGCTCATTCTATCTCCTTTAGATTTCCATCATTTTAATAATATTTACTTGTCATTTTAATAATTATTCTCCTGTTAGAAAACTTTATAAGGAGATACAAAATTACTTACCTGCTTAAAGTAGTCTGGTCCCCAGGTAAATATATTATCAGTTCCTATTTTTAAAAGCATATCCTGTGCACAGGGGCCTGGAAAGGCTATTAATAGGTCTTCCTCTATAATAGATAAATATTTATAAATAATACATGCATTATTTACCTGATAAATGCCCTGTCAGAGCTGTTCTGGTCTTTTGCACATTGTAAATATGTGTTCAGGTGGATCTCATTATTTTTAATTGTGTATTGTGAATATTCGTACTTTTAAAGATTGCTAAATTAATACTAGTTAAATACCTCCAAAGCTGTCACAGATGAAGTTCAGAAGAACACTGACCTAACATCGACCTCATCTTCTACCTGAAAGCAACAGCCTCTGAAGGTGTTGAGAACTAGTTCATTATTCATTTCTTCATAGGCTCATGTCTTCTTTCAATTTACGTTGTCATGTTGGTTCCACATAGTGATATATTCCTCTTCATGGCAGATGAAGAGGCTGAATTAAATCCATTTTATGAAGGTCATCTGCACCCATGAACCCTGATCTCAGTAGTGAGATGCAAGTGTTTTATTCACTGTGTCAGGTTGTCCTTCTCACGTACAGTGGTAGGACATATTTTTTTAACTAAATTCAAACACTCTTATGTCTGATGGCCCATAATAGCCTGTCACTGGTGTATGCATTAAAACTTCATTAAACAAGAATACAAAGTCGCTCCTATAGCTTTATTGTAGGACGTGTATTCAGGGAATATGATCAAACTTGTTAAATATGTGTCATGAAAAAAATCTAGAAACTGCTGGTCATGTTTCCAAGTTAAATGCTCCTATGTTTAAATTTCTGCTCTATTTTGCAAATTAACAAGGATAATTACACATTTTAGAGGTGGCCAAACTTATCATGAAGAGGATGTCTCCTGATGCATGCAGCTCTTTCCCTTTCATGTTGGTTGTCCAGAATATTGTCACCATTGTCATTTTCCATTTAGGCCACACATAAATATCCACATGGGAGGTCTGTTGCACAATTTCCTGGTTTGTTTCATTGTACTCTGCGTTGTTATGAGATTCCTTCTCACAAAAAAGGAACAATATTCTTGACTGAAACCAACTGCATTCTAGAATCTTGCCTCTCATTGCTTTCAAAAGGTTTCCTGGTTTTTTGTCTACTGTGTTGGTCTTGCTATTTTTTGTTTATTTTGGTGCTAAAGAGGAATGGGAGGCACATTAGCATTGTCTTCCAATTTTTGGCAATTACTGTTGACAAGCTACTACAAAACTCTGGTATTTATCAAAAATAGCACATAAATTTCAAAGCAAGAAGTTAATTGATGTATAGAATGCATTAAAGAACACAGAAAAATTTTGTGAGTGGAGAAATGCATTGCATTTTAGGATGTATGGGTTTAATTTTCTGGTGTTATTTTAGATTCCCATGGTCTTGAAAGCTGTTGAAGGAAATCAACCAATAATGACACTATACTATGACTTAAATCAATCCGCTATTCTAATGCAAGGCTCCCTTAAAGAAAATGCACCATTTCAAAAAGATATCAGTTTTGACCTGGTAATAAAGTAACATGATTTGCTCATACATAAAAAGCAGAGAGAAAAATAGTCTTCCATATGACTGGTCTTCTTTAAAAGGAATTAGAAAAATAAACTTCTGTTTCTAAATCTTACCCAAACCCTGGATTTTTGACAGTTTTTATCTCTTCTGATTTTTCTTTATAATGGTATATGCCAGCTCTGAGAATTTTAAAAATACTAGTGTGACCAGAGAATGACAGTTGTAGCCAAGCAAGGAATGAAGTGCTGAATTCTGGCTGGAGAAGCTCACTCCTTGCTCCAGAAAATGTATTTCTTTTACTTAGGTAGAGTTATTGCATAAATTGGATAGTTTCCAGTATTTTATTGTTATATTCAGGTATGCCATCATGATCTCAAATTCTCTTTCTAAAGAAAAAGAGCAGAGCAAGAAACCAAAAGTGTTTGTGCCTCTGTTACAAGATTGCATAGCTTAAATTCATTACTAATATGTCAAAAATAGAAGGATATACTGAAAACTAAGTTGACTGCATTCAGGTAATGCAAATAACAGTGTGTTGGATGATGAAGTTAATACTAAACATTCAGGCACATACATTAAAAAACAACCAACCAACCAATCAACAAAAAAACCCCAAATGAATCCAGACAGCAAAACCAGGTAGCTCTTACCACTGCTGTGGTTTCCAACCCACCTATCAGCCATCAGTGGTGCTACAGGAAGGGAGAGTAGAGAGAAGTCTTTGTTTATCATGTGGAAGGTGAAAAAATATAATTTTGATTTTTTTGCAAAGAACTTATCCTCCCTCTGCCTTGTGTCATGATAGTGTCTCGTACCACATGGAGAAGGTTTTGCCATAAAATGCTTTGATAAAGTGTTTCTGTATGATGGAGAGGAGTAGTTTACATTTAAGAGTCCAGACCAAACATAACATAAACAGATTAATATAAAGATCATTTGAGCTATTTACTAGATAGTTAGCTAAAACTAGTTAGCTGGAGAAATTAAATATTGTGCCATGTAGACAGTTTGAGATATTTCCCCAGGTTCCAGTATAGGTTGGGAAATTACATATTAGAGAGCAGTGTAGGGGAAAGGGACCTGGGGGTCCTGGTGGACAACAGGATGACCATGAGCCAGCACTGTGCCCTTGTGGCCAGGAAGGCCAATGGCATCCTGGGGTGTATTACAAGGGGGGTGGTTAGTAGGTCGAGAGAGGTCCTCCTTCCCCTCTACTCTGCCCTGGTGAGACCCCATCTGGAGTATTGTGTCCAGTTCTGGGCCCCTCAGTTCAAGAAGGACAGGGAACTGCTGGAGAGGGTCCAGCGTAGGGCAACCAAGATGATTAAGGGAGTGGAGCACCTCCCTTATGAGGAAAGGCTGAGAGAGCTGGGTCTCTTTAGTTTGGAGAAGAGGAGACTGAGGGGTGACCTTATTAATGTTTATAAATATATAAAGGGTGAGTGCCATGAGGATGGAGCCAGGCTCTTCTCGGTGGCAAACAGTGATAGGATAAGGGGTAATGGGATCAAGCTGAAACACAAGAGGACAAGAGGTTCCACTTAAATTTGAGAAAAAACTTCTTCTCAGTAAGGGTGACAGACACTGGAACAGGCTGCCCAGGGGGGTTGTGGAGTCTCCTTCTCTGGAGACATTCAAAACCCGCCTGGACATGTTCCTGTGCGACCTCACCTAGGCGTTCCTGCTCCAGCAGGGGGATTGGACTAGATGATCTTTTGAGGTCCCTTCCAATCCCAAACATACTGTGATACTGTGTGATACTGTGAAGTGTTTTATTTTTCTAAGAGGATTCAATACGATCTCTTGGGCAAGGAAAGGTGAAAAAAATCTTTGATTTCCTTGCCGTGTAACTCCTGTATTTCAAAATGCTGTTGGAGTAGACATGAAACTCTGTAAGCAAGGTTGGATTTCTTTAATCAAAGCAGAAAAAATCACAGCCTGATGCCATGTCTCCATTAAAACTGAAGTCTCCTACTTAACGGTCATAGTTGTTTGTTACATGTGTTTTTTATTTATTTACTCACCACTATTTGAGAGTTAACCTGGAAAATCATTAAAATCACTTCTGAGATAAATGTTAATACTGTATCCACCATGCATCCTAAAGAGTCAAACACCTTACAAACCTGAGCATGCTAAAAAATATTTTCTATATTACCAGCTTCCCAGCACAGATAGCTAACATCCAGAAGAAACTGTTCTAGGATACTCAGTTGTCCCTTCTGGGTCAGACTCTTGAACTAGAATATGCAGAGTGCGTGAGATCTGGACCTGCAAAAATGGCTTTTAGAAGAATGTTCTTCCTTACGTTTCATTGTGTTTGACATTTTTGAGGCTGTTTTCTTCTGTGAACTCTTAGCCTATGGCTGGGGGCTGGAATAAGATTAAGCTCATTCTCAACATAAAAGACATGAACAAGGAAAAAATACAAGCTTGTATTTCTGAGTAGCTGAAATATGGGTTTTGGCTTGATTGCACAGTCTTTATTCATATTAATAAAGAATTATAAAGGAAAACAGGCTTACCAGTTTCAATAGGAAAGAAAAAAACAAAACCAACAAAAACCACCAACAGAAAACAACCCAACAAAAAACCCAGTGACTACTGTGAATAAGTATTCATCCACAAAAGCAAGATTTGCACAGTCTAGTCCAGTTAATAGTAAACTATTACAGACATTTACTTGCCTGTCTTTTGTATGATTCTTGGCCAGAAAGCCTTGAGGATAGAGTACTCTACTTTTCTTACTGGAGGGAAGAAGAAAAGCCAGTTCTGACCAGCCTTATTTGCATGTAATTTACCCATAATTCCACCTGCCAGCTTTTGATTTTTGATTTATTTGTGCCAGTGGGTGGTTTGGCACCTTACTGCTCCCAGGAACAAGGGAAGTATAAAGCTGGTTTGGAAGCCACCTTTTTCTCTCAGCTGTGACAAGTGTAAACTCAGCATAGCTGAATGCTCAGACTTGGCCCCACAAAAATACTTTGGCACTTCAAGCTGTATCAAAGTCCAAGATCCAGTTCAGTTTACTGCTGCCTAACCTTGCAGCTCCCTCAATTTTTTAGGAATAAAAGCCTCCTGATACTCATCTAGATACTTAAATGTCTGCCTGTGGACACTGAGAATTGCTGTCAGCCACGATGTGCTGTTCGATAGATGCCTGGATCATACTTGAGATGTATAGGCTTTAGATTTTGTCATTTTGCTGACGGGTTCATTATGGGATCTGCTTAGGAAAATGTGCTGTGAGCATACTGGTTAGTTCATGAAAACACGGTGTTGGTGGATAGCGAGTGCCTTAGCTCCTGAACACTCTATTCTCCTTCCTCAGCATATTGAGTCTTCAACTACATGTGCAAAGTGGGATGACTGAACAGAAACTACAAAAGTAACAGAGATATATCAAGAAATACTCAACAAACAGCCACTGGAGTGCTTGTCAGAAGGCTGGGAGGTACAGGCTAAATTCTCAGGGAACAGAAGAAAGATTTCATTCCATATGCCAACTAAATGTTGCTGCATAAAAAAAATACCATCAACAGCAGTTGGTATATTTTACAAGACATGACTGTATGGCTTAGTGAGAGTTTTCATAGCTGTGAATTTAAAGCAGGAGGAGTTGCCTTCTTCAGCCAGGGATCACTGCCTAATTCACTTTAAATGGCGGTTCTTAAAGCTCCGCTTCAAAATGTCCTATTCAGCAGTCTGGCTTCCATGTAACTGTTTTGTGCAGCAAACTCTGCTCCTGGAAGCAGATAGGGGCCTAACTCAGGTCTTCGAGGTGCTCAGTTTTGTACAGCTAGCTAGTAGGTTTAGTTACAACTCAAGAGAGAGATGTTTGGCCTCAGCTGACCTAACTAAAACCAGTATAATGTGGTTTCATGCTATACACATTAGTAACAGATATAACGGTTACTCACCGATCAACTGTAAAGAATTATACTGGAGAATCAGACTGCTCTAGTCCTCTAAAATATTCAGTTGCCCATTATAATTTTCATAAAAATACAATTTAATTAACTTCCTATCTATCTTCAACAGAAAAAAAAAAAAGTACTAAATATAAATAATAATTTGCTTTCATTGACATCAGTGTGTTTTCTCCACTAACCTGATTGTCAAGAAGTTCTTTTCCAGGTTGTCACTGACATTTGGTTCATGGTTACTGTGGCAAGTAGGTGAATATGTATGATCATTTGCATAAATCTAGTACTAAAGGTGGAAGAATGATCAAGAAATATTAATGTGTTGCTTGCCCAGATAACAAGCTTAAATATCCTTCTATGGTATATAAAAAAACAACACACAGACCAATTTTTCTATGATTACATGTTGTCCTAGCTCAACCATCCTCCTGTTCCTACTGCTTTCTGAGGATTTTCAGCTGTGCTTAGCCTTTGCATCACTTTGTTTGATCGTAAGTAAATGGCACTAAATCCATTTGCTTAGTTTTAGAAATAATTCTCTCAGACAGATTCAGTCTGCTGAAGACTGGGCACTGATTAAAGGTTTTAAGCAGAATGGAAAATATACTTTTATTGAAGAGAAAACTGCATTCACAGAAGGAGGTTTTTTCCTTTGCTGAGGAAAAAAAAACCAGCTCCTGCTATGTACATCATGGGAAAACTCATTCAATGGTAAATCTGGAAATGGTCATTAGTACAACAAATCCCTGTTTTGCTCACTTCACACCACTTGCCTAATGTGAAGTTCCATTAATACTTCTCTCTGCTTCATCAGGTGTAGGTGAGGGAAGGACAATGTGAGTACCTAATTTTGCGCATGAAGTTAAGGGTTTGTTTATGTTAAGAGATTAATATTCTTAGGCTTCTTTTATCCTCAAACAAAAAAAAGATTATCAGTTTGACGATGCAGAGAAGGAGCCTAAGGCACTGAGATGTGTTTTCTGGAAGAGTCTGCTTGTCACATTCTCCATCAACTGTGCACAAAGCTAAAGGTGCTGGGCCTCTTAAGCCAGATGCCTAACACAGACTGTGTTTGTGATGCTTTGAATGTGGAAGCCAATTTATATACTTCATGGGTTATCTCAAGGTTGTGGTGTGTTTTTTTTTATTTATATTTTTCCCCCAAGTGCAGGACTACTCCAATTTTTGCACTAGATTTTGATTTAGGAATATTTTAGTATACTTTTTAAATTGTATCTTCATATCCTGCAAACTTAAGAGTACAGACAATTGTTTCCTATTTTTTGCATTTGTTTCCAATTGTTTGCATTTGTCAAAGCAAAGAACTGGGGTGGTCAGGAGAAGGAAAAAAGTGAAGAAAGCAACATACAGTAGAAGAAACATGCCAGTTTATAAGCCTAAAAGAAGTTTTGAGGAATTTCACTGCAAAGGTACATGGTTCGAACTAAGCAATGAACTAAGCAGGGATTTGTGCTGGTTATTTTCAAATGGTAAATGTAACTGCCTGGAATGAGAACTGGGCATCTTAATCCTTCTGTAAATCTAGCTCTTTGAGTTAGCTTTGTGAATCTAGCTCTTCATCATTAGTTATTTCAACTCAAAACACCTGGGTTAGTATTTGCAGATGTACTGAATATTCAGGGCTGTAGCTAAGGCTAGTAGAGAACCTATTAAAAAAAAAAAAAAGTTACATAGAATTTGCGTTACTCTGAAAAAACAGAGTACTTACCTTGACAGTACCTTGGCAATAAAAAAAGTTATCACTTTTAATTTAATCTCAATATACTCTTGTACTTTCAGTGAACAGTAAATAAAAAAATAACGTGTGGAGTCACATATAGACTGAAGAAGATAAAAGAATATGTTCAGCTGTTTCTGGGATGAGATAGAGGGCCAATGTGGAAAAACAAACAAGCAAACAGACACACACAAAATTATGTAGTTAACTGCTTTATTATATGCAAATATACAAGGAGGAGAACTGATGTTGTCTGGGCAACTTTCATTTTGGCATTAACATTTAAGTGGCAGCTTTCCAATCTAAAGCACAGGTAAACATAGCTAAACTACTTATCAGGAATCTGCTTATCTGTGTATATACAAGCATCATTTTGAAGTTTATGACACTAATTAGTTTTCTTAACTGTTTAAGACAAAACATTGAGATTTTAAAAGATACTTTCATCATAGCTGTAATTTGCTTATTTTAGAGGATGGCTTTCAGGTTGAAAGGAGAATTGAAAAAGACTTCCATGTACAGTCATGAGATGTGGAGTAACATTATTTCTCCCCTGAAAATATGTAGCTAGTGAAAGGATGCATAAGTATTTGCCAGATGTATCCATTCCAGAGAAGACAGAATGAACGTGAGAAAGGTGTACAGATGGCCAAGGTATTTCAGCTCAGGTGACATTATCATTTATACCAAACCATGATGTGAGAGAGATGCATCAGTACTGACATATTACTGGCATATTAATGTTGAAAAGTCTGAAAAGCTTGTTGGGAAAGAGTGACAAACAACCTTTGGTGACCTTGTTGTTACTTGGACTGCAGCTCCGCTTCAGCAGACCCAGTTATGAACAAAATGGGTTTCTCTAAGCCATGTGCATCCTTGGCCTCAGGAAAATTCACTGAGGGCTGCCTGGCTGACAAACTGATTTATTCTCGAACTTCCTTTCCAGGTTGCTAGTGATTACCATGATTTTTATGTAAAATCATAAGACTTGGCTTTCTATTTGACATTTTTTAAGATGCTTTGGATATAAGTAGAAATGTTTGGCTTGATTTTTAACAGAGGTTTGTGTTCCGCTTTCATGTACCTTTGTTGCTTCTGTCCTTAATTATACTTTCATGTCCAAGAACACAGAAAGAATTTTCCCAGCACCAGCCTGACCTAGTATTGGACATTACAGTGTACAATACAGGAATTCTGTGCTCAACTGTACAAAGCTTCAGCTTAAGATACTTGGCAGTATCATGGCTTTCTCATTTTAATTCATTTGTATTATGCACTATACAGTAAGCATTTATTATTTTCATTTGATAGTTGTAGAAACTGAGGTACACAGAAATCTGTTGCCCAAAATTCTCTAGAAAGCTGGGGATTAAAACCAGGTTTCCTGAGTTCATCTGTGAGTCACTATGTAGTCTGTATGAATAGATGACTCTGCCACGCATCAGCTGAAAATCCCAGCTGCCTTGAAGTACATAATCTCGGCAGGTTTTGAAGAGCAGCTTGTCAGAGAAAACAAAAAAGTGCATGTGTGACTGAGAACTGAAGTCCAAGGAAGGGAACAAAGAAAAAGAAATATTTTCTTCCAGTTAACCCTGGAATAAAGACAGAATATTGAACAGTTATTCCCTGGAAAACTGAATATTGAACAGATATTCTCTTGGAACCAAGATATGTTTGGCTGTAAAGCACTTCCTCTAACCACTAGAAGAGGAGAGAAAGTACCAGAAGACCGTACAGCCTTTTTTTGTCCCTTCTTCTGTTGCTTATGAGCCTTGTATATAGTCCATGTAGGGACTGTCACAGGCCATTCTTAAAAATAAACAAACATTTTCAGCAGTCTTCACAGATCGTTTCCATTTCCCAGGTAAGTGAGCCACAGAGAAATGAATAATTACATGCTGTTTTTTTCTGAGCAAAGAACAACTCAGTTTAGCTTTTGTCACAAATGCTTTCTCTCATATCCTTGTTTTCCACAGAAGTTACTCATTTGAGTACTGACAAAATACATCGCTACATTGCCTTCTGACTGTGCAAGATCACAGTCTGAGGACCATCACTGCAAAAAGGGTATCAGTAGGGTTTAATAGATTCCACTGGGTTTTGGATGAGGACCATGGGAGACCTGGTATTTTTAATGTAGTTACCTTGAGCTAGGCATTCTCTTTTCCGTGTCTATGCGGTGATTCGGTTTTGAATAAAGCTGTGTGTACGTAGGTAAGTCACTGAAATTCATTTTTTATTTCCTAAGTCACTTCTTTAGCTCTTTTAGTGAATTTGCCTGTCAGCTAAAGCCTTCATATTAGCTGCATTTTCCTGGAGAACCAGAGACATGTTTTGGTAAACATAGCAATGGAATGTGAGGTTATTGATAAGGACAGATTCACATCTCGCAAGAGGGGCAATGAGAAACAGGTGACCAAGAAACTGACCAACAGAGTATAACATTGCATTCACGTGAATACTTCATATAAAAGTGAGACATCACAAGGATCTCGTCCCTTTTGCTTATGGCCGACATTAGGAGAGGACCTTGCTAGTCGTCCCTGCGAACCAAGGCCTAATGACAGACTGAATCCAGCTCCGGTTGGCTGCAGAGTCCTATCCAGGACTTCGGTTGCCAGCTCTGCAGTTGCTGAGACTTTCAAGATTGGTTTTGTATATTTTGTAATATTTTCTTTATTCTTATTAATAGCATTAGTAAAACATTTTTAACTTTTCCAACTCTCTTCCCTCTGTCCTTCTTTCCCTCCCAATTGCCTGTCCTTAGTGGGAAGGGGGGAGAGGGAGGGGCTGAAGGGGGAAGCTGGGGGGAGAGGAGGTTAACAATACATCTGCCACGGTTTTATTGTCACCCCACAATCAAAACCCTCGACACAGGTAGAAGTCTGGGCTCTTGAGGATGGAGGTCATCAACTCTATTTACAATGCTGAATGTATAAGGTTGCCTGACAATCTTGCTGTTCAGAGATGGACACAGATTGTTACAGATTGTTAGTATAGTCTTGTTTCAGATTTTTTTTTACTTCAGGGCAAAGTATCATATCTAAATGGAAAGGAAAATTAACACTCAGACTGTAGCTTGAATTTCTCAGACAGAAGGCAAGGTGCAGTCTGACATATGAATTCCATACATTTTCAAAAAGTTATAAAAATCCCCTTCACTTTTTACTGATTTTGCCATTCAAAATTCCTATTACATAAACCTTAATTTGTAGTTTCACTGATCTGACACATGTTCCTTTGGGATTGGGCATAATGTTTTTTTAGATTTTAAAGACTTTTTTTCGAATTATGGAAAGGGGAGCAGATTTTAAAACCACTGCCATTTAATGGAAAAAAAAAATATACCACCTGGTTCAAACTATATGCAAAATATGACATGTGTGAATATGCTTCTTTACAATGTGCTTATGTGATTTACTCCAACAATTAATCAATGAAAGTTAAATGGTTTGAGAAATAAGTTGTACATTTTTGGATTTGAAGTTTAGACAGCATTTTCTTAACACCCCAAAACTCCAGAGCAGAATATAGTTTGAAAGTCTCTGTCAGAAACTGGCACAAACATTTCCTAGGATGACATCCAATTAGTGGCAGCATGGAAACAGTCAAGCATTTTCCTATTGGTCCATCCATCTGCTGCAGTTGTTTAATAAATTGATCTGCCCCTAACAGTACAGAACTTGAATGTCTCCAATTTAGTGACACAATCTAAATAGATTAAATATATTTGTTTTTTGTTCTGTCTAGGAAGATAGTTCTAAAAGAGTCCATAAAAACTGCTGTCATAAAGATGAAAAAGGTTACTTATGAAGTCTGAAATAGAGGGAGAAATTTCGTAATTCCTTCTGAAGTATGTATCTTTTGTATGAGTGGGTCTCATTATCTAGGCCTCATCTTTGCTGAGTGTCTCAGGCATCAGTCATCCCTTCATTTTTCCTCAGGAAAAATAGTTTCCATGAAATGTCTTGATCCATGGACACAGATAAGATGAAGATCTCTGAAAAGAGACATTAGTGTCAAAGAGTGCTCCAGCTTAGATCTGACACTAAACTTGTCTTGGTCAAATTATTGTTTGCCTCAGGAAAGGTGATATACTCATGAATGTAAGAAGCAAAAAGAAGTGTATTAAATCTTTTAGTATGGGTACCAGATGTTCTATATTGACATTTATTATCCAGAGAAAATAGAAGTCAGCAGAAACACAGGTGATCTTTTTTGCTGCCACAATTTTCATGACTCCATGAGTAGATTAAACTCTTGAGAACACTGGGATTCTCACACTGGTCTCAGGGCCAACCGAGGTGAAAGAAAACCCACAGTTTTGCCAAAACACATTCTTAGTACTGTGTTTGTCTCTGGAATTATTTGCGTATTCTTTAGTCTTTATATTATATATATAAAAAGTTATCAGCTCATGCCCTAGAATATTGAGGTGTAAGTGTATATGTATAGTTTTAATTCTGAGAGTGCTGGTTGGAATGTAGGTAACTTTGTGGTATTTACCACTTGACAGCCTGTCTTAACAGACTTATTATATCTATTGTCCAAATTACTTTGCCAAAGATCTCCAAGAAGTTTATTATCCTGGAAGTGAGATTTATTAGCCTGTAATCTAATATCTGTTATTTCATACATAGCAGATGATGATTTTTCATGGCAAGGAAATGGCTAACTTGCTATGTGGTAGATTGAAATCTGTCATCTTCTCCTAAAAATAGTACATGTGTTTTGATTGAGACCAATTGGTACAAAAGGCCACCATGGGAAGGTCTTTCATCAACAGTTTTGAAAACAGAAAATGTTGTCATGAGATCGTGTAATGAAACGGAAGTATTAATGCTGGTAACTGACAGAACACATGTGATGTGGCATCTACTTGCAATGAGCCAAATAAGACTGATGTCTATAAAACTGGTGTTGTGTCATCTATCAAGCATGCATATAGAAAGTGCTACCTCTTTAAAACAAACAAAAGGCAATTTAAATAGGATGAAAACAAGCATTAGTTGTGTATAAGATACCCCATTGTCAGCAACCCTGGGGAAGGACAAATGAGACTCCAAACTCCACAAAATACATGAGTGCAGCATTTTGAGGGAATGTTAAGAAAGCACCGAGATATGCAGTACACACAAGGTACAACATATTATAGCCATGTTACTAAGAATGTATAGTTTTTTTATGGCTTTACCCAAGCATGTTGAAAAGTACTTTGTGTCATAAAATCAATTTGTCTATGACATATTTTACAGTATGAAAAAATTCAGCTTCACCCATGCTACTGATGTCCTATTAACATATATGTTACTGAGAAAAAAAGAAAATAGCTTGAATTCTACATGTAGAGGTGTGTCACTAAACTTATGAATGGAAAAATTAAAAGTGAAGTGTATTAAAATATCTACCAAAGTCAACCAAGCATAGTGGTATGGGAAACATTTGAGAAGGTAATCAAGGAGCACACCTTTGGAACAAATTAAAGTAAAAAACCAAAGGTACCTCATTGATTTTTCCTGTAATTCATAAATATATTATAATAAGCATCATCCTCTTAGATGACCCCTTAATGCTTAATTTTTAATTAAGAAAAAAATCAGTTCACCATGAAAATATCATCGTCCTTCTTACCAATATTTATAGTTACTAAACAACTTGGGATACGTTATTATTATATTATTATATTTATACACAATTAGAGACTGAAATGTCAAGAAAGAACTCTTCATTGTCCCAAACATTCTCTTCAGTAACAATGTCAGCAGATTTAATATTGCATTTGTTGTATTCGTTAACTTTCTATTTTATTTATTTATTTGTTTGTTTATTTATTTATTTATTTATTTATTAGGCAAAACATCAATCCATAACCCATCGGAAAACCAGCAAATGGCACACTGGAACAACATTCATGGTGCTCTGTGTGCCAGGGTATGTTTCCTCTTGGTAATGAGAACACCTTTGAACACATTAATTCATCTCTCATTTCCTCATAGGATTAGTAAATTATTTGTTCAGGCATTTATATAAGGTCTAGTAGATTTCATAGAATCATAGAATAGTTGGAGTTGGAAGGGACTTTGAAAGGTCATCTTGTCCAACCCCCTGCAATGAGCAGGGACATCTTCACCCAGATCAGGTTGCTCAGAGCCCCGTCCAACCTGGCCTTGAATGTCTCTAGGGATAGGGCATTTACCACCTCTCTGGGCAGCCTGAGCCAGTGTTTCACCACCCTTATTTTAAAAGATTTCTTCTTCATGTCTAGCCTGAATATCCCCTCCTTTGGTTTAAAACCGTTACCTCTGGTTCTTTCTCAACGGGCACTGCTAAAAAGTCTGCCCCCATCTTTCTTATAGGCCCCTTTAAATCTGACAGTACCATTTAAAATTATCCTTAAAGCTTTATTTTTCAATGATGCCTACCTAAAAATCCTTACTGATACTAAAGCTGCTGCAAAGATGATTTTCTAGCAGATTGACCAACACTGTCTCATTACTGAATGTGTCCATCTATTGTATATTGGCTTGAAATATCAACGTTTTAAAGTTGTAACATTTAAATTGGAGCATAATCCTGTTTGTGTGTGTGTGTGTGTTTATTGCCTGGTATATTCAAATGCTTCTCCACAATGATAAGTGCATTCCTTCATTTCAGTGTAATAGCATTGTCCTGGATTTCATCCATTTGGAAATTACATATTAAAAGTAATGAGGGATTGCATTATTATTTCCTCTGGTAGAGATAAAACAACAGTGAATTGTGTTTGCTTGAATTACTTAATCTTAAATACAATTTCTAGTCTTCTGAAACAGAAATCTAATTGAAGAAAGATAAAATGTCCAAGGAATTTGAAGCTGTGCATCTAATCATCCAAACTCTGATTTCCTTTTATCATAAATTGCTGATTACTGTTTCTTTGGTATTAACCCATAGCACTCCATATAATTGCAAATACAGACAATACAGTGGTTGGCTTAATTCTGGAAAGCATGGGTTTTTCATACTTCTCTATGGTCACAGAAAACTATGATTTTACTGTGCCATACATATTGTCTGTTTTCCCAAGAGTCCACAGGCCTCCTACACACACTTTGCAATGAAGTGAAGAAACATGACATACAAAGTAAAAGAAAAAAATCTTTGTTATCAGAGATACGAGGAAGTAGAACTGGGCAGGACAGCATGTATAGGAGTCCTGGTATTACAAAATGGAATTCAGTTTATCAAGTACTGTGAAGTAAAGTGTCACTAGACAGCTGTGTTGAGAAAAGGGAACCTGAACTGCAAACTGTGGGATCAATGCCATACTTACACATTCATGCCAATTCCTGCTTTTTACCCTGCACCAAAATGGCACCAGTTAAGATAAGAACAACTGCATACACATGTGGCAGATGCACTCGACCCCTCTGCCAGCCAAACCAGCAGCTGTTTGGCTCAGGTTACATAGGAGGGAAAGGCCTGAGCTGTAGCCAGGCCAAGAACTCCTTTTAGGAAATCCACAAGGAAGCAGAACAGCAGCGGAACACCAATAAGTTGTGGGCACGCAGACTTTTCCCACTGTATGCAATTTGACTACATCAACCACTTTATTCTATAAATATGACAAGCCTGGGTGAGCCTACTGTGAGCTCTCTCTGCTAAACAAGTTGGCTGAATGGTGATGGTTTTACTACTCACAGGTCAGTGGATGAGCCCAATTTAAGTTTCATATCGATCATTCACCTAGAGTAAATGCATACTAAATACAATGAATCATCTAGAAGTATAAGGCTGTATGATTTTTAAAATAGTCTCTGCTTCATTGTACATAGTAAACTGGATTTGCTGAAATCCTGAGCTGTGAAATTCTGCTCATATTTACCAAAAGCAACTACAAACTACACTGAATACTTGCAAGTTAAGGTCTAGTTTGCACTTTGTTGGGAAGAATGGAATTGACTGGGGAAAAAATAATGATTTCAAGGCTAATATAGAGACATTACAGATATCTGCAACCCGGGGCCTGTTTTGCACTTCACTGAGAAGAAAAGAATGTATTCAGAGAGAGCAGCACCTGCAAGGCTATGGACTATAAACAATATCTACAACTAAACAAAACAAAGGCACATACAAGATCAGTGAAAAAGATCCAATGAGAAGCAAGAAGACCCGAAAGTGGAATATTGCTATTGGACTGAATTATAGTATGAATGGTCTGTAGAGATATAAAACTCTATGGTTTTCTATACTCAGGTTGGAACCCTGCACGAGTACCCAGACTGAGCCAGCACTCCTGCTATTCTACTCCATTACTTTTTTTAAATTATTATTTCTTAGAATTTTGATTTGTGAAAGTCTGCTCTGCATACAGTTATCAGGCCTCACCTGAAAGTTTGCTTCCATAATTCTAAAATACAGACTCTGGAGTGAACGGTTATCAGGGAGGCAACGTCCTAAAAGTTTGCTCCACTAATGGATATTAGGCTCCTGGAAAGAAGGCAAGCAGTGTTCGGCTTGGCATATTTCCTCCATGCAGTAAATGACAGACTGAACCTGCCACGGAAGTCTTTTAAGTCACGTTTTCCTTTGAGAAATCTAAACACTGTTCTGCAGTAAGCAGAACCCTCAGTCACTCCCCTGTGACAACACATCACGCCCTATGCCACCCCTTCCAGACGCAGGTGATTCTAGGTACTGATGCTTAACTTCAGCAGCAAGAGTCACCCAAATGCAGATGTTTATACAGACTAAATTTGTATTAGATATACTTTTTACTTAGTGATTGCTGCATGCCCAGCCACAGGGCAAAGAGAGCAGGGTCAAGGCAGTGTCTGGAGTTTGAGACAAGGCACACAGGGGGTGAGGAAGATGGCAAGCTGGCGGCTTGAGGGCAGATGGGAGCCTCCTAACAACAACACACAGCACGACATCTGAGAGGGCAGAAAAAGGGGGCTGAGTGTGGTTTGCTTGAGCTTTGGAAACTACTGAAAGGTGCTAGAATGTAATTGAGAGAAAATGACTGGCTTTGCAAGGACTCAGGAGAAACACTTGATAAGAAAACCTATTATATTTATCCATCCACCCAGCAAATCTGAGTCTTCACTGTGTTAAAAGTTACACAGATTCTACTCTAAGAAGCAATAGCATTATGCATCCAAAGGTCTTCTGCTATTTCCGTGGTACAAAAATGTGGCTAATTCAAGCAAAAATGTGGCTAATTCAATAGCAGACAGAAAAATTCATCTTTCTTTAGCTTGAATTGAGGAAGAAAGATTATTCTGGTGGTTTTTAATACCTAAACTACAAGGACAAAGAGGAAAATTGGAAGGGAAGCTAACTACTATCCCTTCATCTTCCCTGTTACTTTAGACTGTTACTTCACAGTGCTCTGACTCTGTGTCAGAGTTCTTCTTGTGTTTGTTGTTTTGACAGATACATGGATTCCTGCAGTGCATGTCTAGTGCCTCTATCAGAAATGGCAGCAGCTGGTGGTCAATGTGAGATTTAAAAGTCAAAAGCTGTACTCCAAAGATTCCTGCCTATAATGGTGACATTGTGTTAACTAATAATAATGAGATGTCCAGACTGCCTCCAAGAATTTATTTTTTAGATCCTACATGGAAAATGAATGCTTCCTACATGACTGAAAAAAACCAAACAAACAAACAACTCAAGCATTAAAATGTTAATAAAATTCCAAGAACTGGATGGTCTCAAAAAACAGGCTTTTTACATGAAAAATGTATGGGTTTTTTTAAATTCATATTTATTTTAATTCATCATAGCTAAAAATTCTTAAAATATTAAATGTATTAAAATGAAATATTAAACCCACTTTCTACAAATATTACAATTTATAAATCAGTCCTGCTCACCGAAATTTTCATATCAAGTTATTTTGAAGTATTTTTTTCCAGTATATTTAACAACAACTGTTTGGGATGGCAAGGTTGATTGACCTTGTCTGTCTGCCAGACCCCAACCCAGTTGCTCTCTCCTTTGGCCTCTTCAACTGATCAGGAGAAGAATATGAAAAATCTTGTGGGTGAAGTTAAAGAGAAGGAGATTACTTACCAATTACTGTACTGTCAAAGCAGACTTAACTTGAGGAAAATTAATTTCGAGACAGCTGAAGATGATCAGAACACACTGACCTTATGATAAAGAAATTAGGGATACAAGTTCCAACACATTGTGGACTTGCATGCAGATAACTTTACTAGCGGTCTCTTGGTCTTTCCTCTGCTTTTTTTTAGAATACAGAATAACTTGCATATAGTTTGATCTTGAACTGCACTAGGATTACTTTAAAATTAGAGGTGTGATTTTTGTGGAAAGTCTCCTAGGTGCAGAGTTCTCTCAGAAACATTTATCTGTGTTGTAAATAATTTTCAGGCCATGAGAGAAAACTAAAACCACAGCAAACATACATGATGTTTCCCTGACGTGCTTCCTCTTCTCCAACTTCATGGTTTTTATCTGTTCAGATACCTTCTGTGGGTTTATCTTCGAAGCATTTTACTAGTTTCTCTTGAACTCCTTTCTGGTTTTGATCTTTAACACGCTTTGGTGAAAAGCTCTATTTTCTCCTTGTTGCACAAAGAATGACCTCCTTTTCTTTGTTTTGAAGTTCATGCATAAAATTATCAAACTAAAAAAAAATTTTCTCTATTAGAAGGCTGTGCCAGAACTTCTCCTGAAAGACGATTGAAACATCTTCCAATTTCTGTTCTAAATGCATTCATGGCCAATTCATTCCCATTTGTTTTGTGCTAATTATCTGATACTTAATATGTTGATTCTTGCAGAAAAAAAACTTGCTATGTCCCTTCTTAGACATCATTTTTCTAGACTAAACATGCTAAACTTTCTAGCATCTGCTCACAAAACATTTTTTTTTTTTATTTTTTATCTGCCCCACACCTTTTCTAGTATTCATGAATGTTGGTTGGGGATTAAAACAGACATGGAAGAGAAATAAATCCAGACTATTGCCTCCTACCTCTGCATATTCTTTTGTCAATGTTATTCCTTTGTGTTTCTTTTAGCTGTGATATGCTAGTATGCTCTGTGTAGCTCCTGATGGTACTACCCTTTTTCAAGAAGATTTTCCATTAGAGATGGTGAAGAAATTCAACACTAGATTGTCATTTATCCAGAGATCTATAAACGGCTCTGGTCTTACAATAAATGAAAGAAAGAGTATGTGAACAATATGCAAGATATAACCCTCAAACAAAAACAAGTTGTAGTTAGAGAGTTAGAGACAGACTTCAGCCATATCCGCTGCATCTTGGTAATCTTTGGAGAAGTTCCAACTCCGATGCCAGTCTTGAATTTTGTGGCTTATTCCTTGCCAAGACGCAGGGAGAATAATGTTGTACAGCGTTCAAAGAGCAGCCTGGCATCTGATGTATACCAGAGGTTCCCAGAAGTCTGGGTCTATCAGTGTTATTGGCACCCACAGGTGTCTATGTGAATGTGTCTGTCTGTGTCTCTGTTTCTATTTTAAACTGCTATTTTCCCCCCTGGGGCAATCACCACATTGACGTCAGAACATTGCCCAGCACCTCATTTATGTCTGAGAAGAGAGGGAAACAGTGTTGAGAAGAGAACTCAATGGAAAAAATAATATTCAGTGTGTGTTAAAAACATTGAGGGAGGAGGAGTAAGTGGAAGAGAAGGGAAATTTTAAGTCAGTGTATTTATGTTATCCTAAATACCAAAAAACCTAGTTATTTTGGATATAAATATTGCATTAGTGTCTAAGAATAGAGTTAGGCAATTTTTTTTTAATATCTGAATACTTGATTATACATGAAATAACTTGAAGACGTTTCTTATTTTTTTCTCCATTTGAGAATTTTCTTATTGCCATTAACCAAAGGTCATGATAAACCTACGATGTTTTTCCTTTAATTCCATGTGCTTTTCTTAGACTAATCACACATATCTTTGCAGCAGATATTTGATATTTATAGAACGCTATCTTGTTAGTCATAACATCATGTACTTATCTGAAACTGTTGTGAGCTCCAGATGGAGCTAGACAGTATCTTGTCCAATAAACTCTGATGTTAATGCACAAATTAGGCAATCTATGCTCATGTGTCTTCTTGAGTCAGATAACAACAGCATGAAGTTGTACTGTGTGTATGTATTTGAATTCAACACTCAATGTCCAACATTTTTTTCTTATTTTAATAATGATTTGGCTCTTACAGTGGACTAGAATGACTTCTAAGAGATTTTTATCATCTCTGTGACCTAAAGCAATATAGGCAAAGCAGAATGTTACACAGAATACAAACTGCGGTCTCTTTTACATCTTACCTTTTCCTTTTCTCTCTTACTAGAACTTTGTTATCCATCTGCACCCCCATTTCCTGTGCTTTTATTTCATAAATTCTTACTTAACTCTTCTTCTTCCCAGTCTGCAGTCCAATGGGTATGTGAGAATCTTGGCTTTAATTTTTTAACACGGAACTTCTTGTTCTTAAGATGGTGGATCAGGGCCAAATAACTCCAAATTAAAGTATATTATTTATTACTATTTGAAGACTGTTCGGCTTAAAAGCTGGTCTTATAATTTGGAGAGACTGGGTTCATATTTTGTGAAGGCTTGTGGTTGGCAATATTGCATGGAGCTTCTCCAACATTGGGCATCTGTAGAGAGACTGATGACAAAAACAGTCTTTGTATTCCTCTGATCTTGGACACTGTTCTTAAATAGAGCTGGCTGATATTTTTGTGGAAACACTGAGTTTGGTTAACATTTTCATTTTTTCACCAAAGAAGTGAATCTCTATCTCTACTCATTTTTGCATTCTGCTTTTGTAAGTTAAGGACAAAGAGGAAGGATACCTTGACTTTCCTGCTCTTCAGTCAAAACCAATGCAAACAGCCTTATTTTGTTAGTTAAATGGTAGAATAACAAAAAAACTTTTAAATTTGTTTGAAAAGTTGTGGATAGTTTTAGGTTTTGTTGTTGTTGTTGTTTGTTTGTTTGTTTGTTTTACCAAACATGTATAATACTTTTCCAGTGTTCCTTAAATCTCTGGACATTGTTATTATCTGTTGACATTAAGGGTCCAGACCTCTGATTCTTCACACAACCAAATGCTTACAACCTAGCAAAAAAGTAATATACACCTTCTCCCAATAGCCCAAAAGGTCTCCTTTGCTGTTCTTTGAGAAGTACAGTGCTTTGCTGCGAGACATTGCCCTCTACAGCCTGTGCTCACAAACAGCGATTCCGTGTTGGCTTCACTCTGGGGCCTGTCATACCAGGAAAGCTTAGCTCTATTTTGATTACATTAGCTCTATTTAATCTAAAGTGGAGATTTTTGTTGTTTCTGTTGTGAATTGTTGTTGTTGTTTTTTCATTGGTTGGTTGGTTTTTTATTTTAGGGTTTTTTGTTTTGGTTTGTTTTTTTTTTTAAGAAAATGATACCCAATACATAAAACTGCATTAAAAGTCAATAGACCCTAGTTTTTCGGTATTAAAAGAAAAAAAAAAAAAAAAAGAAAAAAAAGGAAAAAAAATAAAATACTTATGCTTGACTGCTTTTCTCAGGCAAAGCTGCAGTTGTCTGTTAGGTGTGCAAGGAATTCAGGATCAGACTCAGTCATTAGCGCTGAACCCTAAGACACTAGCTGGTTAGGTAACCTGGCAGCCAAGTGTTGGAAACATCCAAACATGTCTCAAACACAACACAAAAGAGGTTGATTTACTGCTCTCCCTGCAGCCAGAGCTTGTTTCCATAGAAATAGCTTTGGGTTGCTTCCTGGTTTCATGAGTCTTTTATATACCTCTGGTACACTGTGTTGTGGCATAAGGGAAAAACATGTGGAGACCTGATTCATCTCTTGCTTGTAACAACTTTATACTAGTGCTAATCAAGAAAAGTGATTAAATTACTCCTGATCTGTAGAGCAGTTCCTCTTAGTGGGCTAATGTTATTTATTTTCCTTTAAGAAAATATACTGAAGTTTTACTGCTTACATTATATTCAGAAGAGACTAATGTAAATTTTTACATTAAATTTTATTTTTAGGGTAAACTTTTTTTACATTTTTGCATGTGAAAGTTTTGCCATTTTAATAGTAACTTGGGGCTATGTGATCCTAGTATATTCAGAATAATTATGACAGAACTAATTTTATAATAGAAAGAAGAAATAAGCAGCATTTTTCACTGAATCGTTTTTCTTTTTCCTGTTTACATAAATATGCTAGTTTTATTTCTCATCAAAATGTGACATTTAAACTTATTAGTAAGAGAAAAGCATGTTAAAGTACTAGCCTGGTGGCTTATTTTGTACAAGTAACTATTTAATTCAGAAATTTGAAGTCAGCCTGCTTGCAATGAGTTGCCTAAATCTATAATACTTCACCTCAGGAAAGTTGTCAGAAATGCTAAATACAACATTTCCCTCTCAAAAAGGTCATGCCCTGTCAGCTTATAACAGATATCAGTATTCTGTTTATTTCTAAGAAAACCAAGACTATTGTGACTGGAAAAATCAGGTGTCATGCTGGTAAATATGTAAAATGCTGGCTATAATTTCTTGATAGGCAGAATAATAAGGTGCATATCAATGCTATACACTTCAGAGAGTCCAGCTTTTCTCATAATTACTTTAGATGAACTGTGTCCTATGCTAGTAACAGAAACTAATGCCTGCATATGAGTTGCTAATGGTTTGCACCATTCAATGTCTCCAAATTCAAAATGTCTGAATTTCTTCTTTTGTATGATTTTGTGTTGTTGCATACTAAGGTTGCTAAGGACCCACCTGAAAGCACTTACACATGTCTGTTTCCATACCTTACTTACAAGAGTTCTTAAACACATGCTTCCAGTTCTCTTAAAGTCTATAGGAATTGCACATATACCTAAATAGTGAGATGAAAGTACAGCCCTTACTGACAGGAGAGCAGGTTCAAAACTTAATGAAGTCAGGAAGAATTTGGTTTGAATTGGCTTAGGTGGTATACGTATAAGAACAAAACAGCTGCTGCTTCAAAGCAGCTCACCATCCAAAAATAAAGGAGAGCAAGCCCGGTGGCTGGGAACAGATGGGTCAATGGACATGCTGAAATTTATTAAGAGCTTTTCTTATACACATGGGGCACCAGGAAGAAAGCACAAAACTGAAATTAACAGCAGACAGTAAAAGGGCAAAATTGGTATCAATGTGGTTTTTAATCTATCCTATTTTAAAATATATTTTTTATCCCAGTTGTTTCTATTTCTTCTCATATCAAATAGAAGAAGATACATGATTGTGACCATTTTTCCCAGTTCCATCCTACCCTTTTCCAGTATATCTTTTGCCTTATTGAAATTATGTTGCAGACTCTGTTTGTCTCTAAGGTAAACAATCAGTGGCCATCTTCATCCTCAGTGTAGCTGGCAGATTATTTCAGCACTTTTGATCAAATTCTTCTTAAGTTTGGCTTCATGGCCAAGTCTCTCCTCTGCCGATATTCTTGTGAGCCTATGGACTTGTTTAGTGCATTCTTAACAGAAATCTCCTTATAATCTGCTTTCCGAGGTGGTTTCTTAGTGACAGATCGGTGCAGAACTGGAAAATGAGAAGGTTTCTAGCTCCACTCTAGGTACTTAATTACTCAAGGTGCTGAAGAAGAATAAACCCTCACCATATGATGGGTGTTCTGAATGTGGATATACAGTGCTATTATGCAGCATTTAGATTTTGTACAACAACTAGGTGAGAGCAAACATATGACCTACTGTATTTTACATAAAAATTTAAACTTTAAAATATAAAAGGAATATAATTAGAAAAAAACGTAGAAGAGATGGATTTATAAGCAGAGTGTGGAACTCTCCAAATACAGACTGCATATAACTAGATTACCTGGAGCTTTTTGAAAACATGATGACAGTCAAAGAAAAAAAAATCACTGCATCTGAAAACAGTGAGTTGGAAGATAAATTGTACTGTGCTCTAATAAAATAAAAATAATACAAATTCTCCCCTTTCAGATAGTTGAATTAATGGTGATAATTGTGTTTCAATTGGGAATAATATTGATGTACATCTTCAAAGGAATGGAATAACCTACCGTTTGGAAATCCCAGTAATGAGAATATTTTTTAGTTCCTGTTTTCAGTGATCCTACCACCATATGGAAGCTGGCTTCAGTCGTGCCGTGCCACATGAAGTAAAAGAGCATCAATATGACAAATATGATAGACTTGGGACATGACTCCTTATAAATGAAACTAATGGAAACATGAGCTAATCCTTCCTGAATAAGGCCAGTAAAGAATAATGTTAGAAAATTCCTACCATGTATTTCTGTCTTTGTATCCACTTACTGTGCACTGACAGTGTTTTCATGAGAAATACTCCTGCTTCTTTATAGTTATTGTGTATTTGTTACCACACCTCATTCTGCTAGAATGATACTTGTATCAAAGTGTACTATACAAATTAGTTTGTTGAGATGTTTATAGTAAAGACTGATCTGTGAAATAGTATGTGAAACACTGTTCTGCTAAACTATTTGTTAAAATAACCAAACTCTGTCAGATTAGTGAATTTAAGACTGTTTGAAAAACATGTGTTTTTTCTCTTGTTAAACTGCAAAGGTCACATGAATATTCTCCATCTCCTTTGTATTGGGAGAAATTAATCTCCCAGGCAATAATTAATTGCATCTGAGATTAATTTGGTCTACAATTCGTGTCCAATCATCCAAGCAAGCTGTTTGAGAGAAAAACAGCTGTATTTTCAGAGCACCTAGTTGGTGAGGTGTTTGTGATGCTAGAGCATTCCTGACTCTGAGGCATCCAAGTGTTACAATATAAAGGTATTATAGCACTAACAGTGATGGAAGAATAGACTTTGCATTTGCATACAAAAATAATATGAGAAAAAGTGGAGATTCTGGCAACCAAAGTGGACCAAAAAAGATAAACTTCTCTGATATCTTTAACAACACACAGTATTTCCTTTCTGAACTATCTACAACTAAATATGTCCTCATGTTTTTCTTTAGAATATGTTGAGCAATTATTTGTTTAATCCACGTGACTTTCATTTTCTGTTGCTTTTCAGGCAACAGTTAAGCTGTTGTTTTATGTTTAAAATGTTTCCTTAAGCAGAAGTGAATTTTTAGGATTTCTGAATGCCTGGTACTGAAAACATTCTGTGTGTATTTCAGGTTATAGCCCCAAACTTGCCATTTCCTTGTTTTTGTGATGTTTTTTGGATGTCCATCATACTTGTCCAACCATAATTTCAGAAAGGAGTAGAGAAAGTTAGTGTGGTTTGGGGAAGAATTTTGAAATGTGGTTGCATTCCTCTTTGGGAAAAAACAAACAAAACAAAACCAAACCAAAACCAAACCAAAACAGCAGCTTTGATGCGTTGATGAAAGAGAATCACCCTTACACCAAGGCAGTCTGTCTGATGGGCTGCCCCCAGCAGAGATCACACAAACCCTGGTATTTCAAATCACAGACAGTCTGGCAGGCAGGTTTGCCAAGAAAGCAGGAAAACCTGTCAGGCAGGTTTCATAAGGCCCCTGTCCGGATTCCTTTATTTGAGTTTTATAACAGGCTCTTTCCATGAAACTTTATCATTCTGATTAAGTTGGAAATTCTGAGGAAATAGAAATTTTGTTCAAGTGTTAATGGAATTCATAGAGTTTATTCCTATTGTTCATACTCACTAAAACGTTGTTATTTCAGTAAAATTCTGGTATCATGAATACTTGCACAAAGAGAAAGTTAAAGAGATCTTCCAAAAAGAGTGAAAGTTAAGCTTAAACTTTAAAAAGCATTTTCTTATAAATGTGGAATGAAAATATTTTGGTACTGTTTTGACAGAAAAATAGCTACTGCCAATGCTTTAATAGAGGACCAAATATTGTCTTTGTGATCATAAGTGTACCTAAAAGATCAAATTTCACTGTATGATGAAGTTTCATTTTGTGAGATGTTCTGCAGAGGAGGTTACAGTCTGAGCATGGAGAACACTTTGAAAATAAACTAAATAGGAAGGAAGGAAGCTATTTTAGGGTAATAGCTTCTGCTTTCTGCAGTCTTTGGGGAATACTTGGCAAGAAGGGAAGAGTAAGTATGAAAAGCAAGACTGAGCAAGACTGAGTGCTGGGAAGGAAAAAATGTGGATATACTAACTGTACTGCAGTGAGCTTCTCAGACAGGGATTAAACCATTCTGCTGTTTGTGGCCATCAATAGCAGCAACAGTAACCAAGTAACACTTTGAGAAATTATAGAAATCCTTCTTTACTTTTCCCCAAAGACTGCACCCTCTTTGAGAACCCTCAGTTTTGATAACAGGTTTAATTGCAGTAATTTTTAACCTGTGCAGCAATTGCATGAGCATAAGCAAAGTGTAAAATGACTGGGATTCATTTCTTTTCATTCTCTAACAGTGAATCCTGATGTAGATTTATTTTCTTTTTACAAGGGAAATAAGCCAAGTGGTTTGCAAAAGCCCAATAGCAGGTGGTGGTTTTATTGCCATCTACTGCACATAATGGTAATAATCTGTATTGATAGTCTAATATGGAAATATTGTTATGTCCTGTTAAAATGCAATAAATATCATGTTTTACAGACAAGTTAAAGAATTGCTTGGGAATATAATTATTATGTGCATATGCCAAAGCAAAGTAGGGGAAAGGGGAAAGGGAGACAATTTAGTTTTCAGGCAGTTCAGATAAATGGGCTGCCAAGAAGTTAGAATACTTAATTCACAAAGAAATATGTGCATATCCAAAGGCTTTGGAGATGCAGAAGACACCTCATAAACCTCTGCACTTATCCTACTTGGAGCACAGAGTTTCCAAGTTCTGGAGCAGACTTCCTTATGTGCTGGAAGGTCATCATAGTGTCTTGGACGAAAGAGGCTGTTAAAGTTGACTGTTTCACAGTCTCTCTGGAAGACTGAGAGCAGCAAGCAACCCATGTAAGAAAATAAACATAAATAAAGTAAAAAGCCCAGCTTCCATTAGAAGATGAGTACTTTTAGAATATTACTAAACAGAAACTTTTCCTCACTGTTTAGCAGAATTTTCAGTGAAACTAGCCATGCAAAAGCTAGTATCAATGGCAGGAACTGTGTCAGATATAAGCTCACTGGAAGTTGCTTCTGCTTCTGACATTTTGTTAATGTTGGGTAGGTGCATGCATTTCAGGGTTGAGGATTTTTTTTGTCTTTCTGAATGTTTTTAATTAGGGTAACATTTCACTGGACCATGTACTGAAGTCAGGGTTGAGCCATGATGTGACCAATTGAACATGACATTTCCTGCACCCTAAGGTATTCTAACGTTAATTAGAGCCATCAAACTATGTTATTATCCTGTTCGGTTATGATTTGCATGGATTTCATATAGACTTCAGAGCCATTCTGGTTCTGAACACAAGCCAGTGTGTCACAACTGGATCTGTATCTGATCCAGGTGTGAGTGGCTGTCAGGGCTGGTACCTGGTGGGTACACTTTAAATGGATATATATGAAATATCATTCTACCACTGTTTTTTTTTTTTTTTTTTTTTTTTTAAATGCAGGTTTTCCATCTCCTTTTAGTTGCTATGAATAATTTCAGAGACTGAGGCAAGATTTAATCATGATATATTTTACAGTCCTTGCACCTTTTAATCTGAGAACCTGTCACTCACTTTTGTCTCCATTTGCTAACACACTACTGGAGCAAGGTCAAAAAAATAATGAGAGCACAAGCATAGTGGGGAAATCTTCCTGTCCTTTTAATTGGGACTAAAAACTCTAAAATGCAAATTTGTGATTTCTATCTTTATTTCATGCACAAAGTTACTTCAGCAAACAATCTGTGAGAAGGGCTCATTACTTTCAGGAACGCTATTGTTCTAAATATTTTTTAAACATATATTTTAATTTTCCAACTTTTGGGTATCAGATGCATGGTTCACAATCGAAACTCAGAGGTTTTCTGTTTAAATTTTGTGTATAAAGCATGTGGTCCTTTTTAGAAATTCTTGGCAGCTGGCATTCTTCTTATACTCAAATCAGTCTTCACTAGCGAGTCAATATATATGAGGAAAAAATTGGTCTGATTAGTGATCTTTCATCACTGCTTCCTTGCCAAGTAGCATTTCAATTTTAAATTTTTATTTTCAGTTTTTTCTTTCCTGTAAATTAATTACTAAGAAAGCCAATTCATTTCTACTATTTGAAAAACAGGAAAACAAGGTAGCTGCTGTTTCTGTTAATCCGATTGTGACTGTACTTGAAGTAGAATAACTGAAGATATTTTCAGGACTTGACAGTTTAGGCTGCAGGAGGTGCAGGAAGCTGATTTTTCAGGGACAATGAAGAGTTTCATACTGAGGATCTAAGCCTAATAAACCTCATAAACAAATCTTTTCATTAAAGATATATTGTCAAATGTGAAAACAAAGGCAGGATGATTGATAGAAAGGAAGATTTAGAAAGTCATGCACAGAAGGAAGAAAGAAAACCTCTAACAAATCGGTATGCTTCAATGGTGAAAACAAGGTATTATCTATCCTACTTTTAAAAGAACTGACTCATGAAAATGGTCCTGTACCAAGTCTAGTCAACAAATATATTTAGTTTGGAGTAATACCCTCTGATGCTCTATCAGTAATTAAGAAGGAGATACAAGAAATTTATCTCAGTGGTTATAGAGCCAGTAGTGTGACCTCTGTACAGTTTTAAAGGAAAGATTACTAAAGGTCATGGATATGCATGTAAAATGGTATTAAATACAATTCAGATTTCTTAGAGATAGATAATATTTTTGATATATTATTCTTTGATAAAAGCCCCCTATTTTTCTAGACAGAAAAAATCAGTAAATCTCAGCCTTCTTAAGACAATAAAAGAATACAACAAGATTATTAATTATGTTGGAAAATATAGTGATTAGGACAAGAATCAAGAAGAAGAAAAATTGAATAAAAAAAGATAATGTTTTGCGTTGAAAGAACAATTTCTGGCTGAGGAAGGCTGCTACTACTATCGGTGTTGCAAGGCATCTCTTAAAGTACTATTTATGACTTTGACACAAAAAGAAGGAATGAGTGAAAGAACAAGTTTTGTCTGTTTAAGTATCAAAGAAAGTTAATCTCGTAATTCCTACCTTATAAGTTTACAATTTATTGATTCATGCTTGTTGCTTATATTATGCTTTACTGTGCAATAAATTAATTTCATTTTCTTTGTTAAATTTCCTATGGACAAGCTAGCCTCTGAATTTCGAAAGCAGTACTCACATCATTCATCTTACAATATTTTGTTGAAAGAGTCTTTCTCATCACAGAAATTTGTAGAACTTGCTATATATAAAAGTTATTACCCAGCATAATTACCTTCTTATTTTCCTCATTTTGAGTCTTAGAGAATGAGTTAACAGTGATGTTTCATGCCTAAATTTTGTTGCTACTGCTAGTCAGATCTGTAAAGTTATTTAAACTACTTTTTTTTTTTTTTTTTGATATTTAGTAAACTGTAATGTTCTCTCGGACAATACTTTATTTCCCTTAAAAGTGAAAAGAAGAACAACAACAAATTAAAAATGGCTTATCTTGGCACAAGTTTTTTTAAAAAAGAAAGAACAATGTGTAAGCAAAAAAAAAAAAACACCCAAAACCCCTGCAGCGTGTAACAAATCATCAGTGTAATAAAGTAACATAATAAAGTTAGCAGCATTTGAGACTCTAGATTTCTCTCTGTGGCAAATATCACTGAAATTCCAGATAGCAATGGAATTATAAAATGCAGAATTATAAAATTGGAATTGAAAAAATGATTTAGTTTTAGTCTTTCCATCATTTCATGGAGAAGGACCTATTTACAGAATCATAAAAATAATTGAATTATGTAAGGTGGACAGGATCTAGGTCAGTCTAGGCTGATCCACACTCCTGCTCAAAGCAAGCCTGATTAGTGCACAGGGAGGATTTGTCCTGAAAAGTCCTAAACATCTCCAAGGATGGAGACTACATAGACTCTCTGGGTAATGCTTCTCAATATTTGACCATCGTGATGGTAAATTCTGACCCCTCTTCCCTCAAGTCAAAGTTTTCAAGGATATTAAATAGTATTGATCACTATATTTATCCCCGAGTGATGCCACTAGTAAGCAGCCAGACTTCATATAATTGATCACAACCTGCTGAGCCTAGCGCTCCAGCCAGTTTTCTCAGCCTTTTCCATTCATCCAATTTGTATATTACCAATTTGACCCTGAGGATACCAGGAGAGACTATGTCAAACGCCTTACTTGAGTCAAGGTATAGAACACTCAGTGCTTCCCCACTTTCCGCAAAGCCAGACATCTGACTGTAGAATTCGATCAGGTTGGTCAAGCTCTATTTGTTGTTGACAACTCCATGCTGGCTGTTCCCAATCACCTTCTGATTAAGGGAGTGAAGCATCTCCCTTATGAGGAAAGGCTGAGGGAGCTGGGGCTCTTTAGTTTGGAGAAAAGGAGACTGAGGGGTGACCTTATTAATGTTTATAAATATGTAAAGGATGAGTATCATGAGGATGGAGCCAGGCTCTTCTCGGTGACAAACAATGATAGGACAAGGGGCAATGGGTACAAACTGGAACACAGGAGGTTCCACTTAAATATGAGAAGAAACTTCTTCACAGTGAGAGTGACCGAACACTGGAACAGGCTGCCTAGGGAGGTTGTGGAGTCTCCTTCTCTGGAGACATTCAAAATCTGCCTGGATGCCTTCCTGTGTAACCTCATCTAGGTGTTCCTGCTCCGGTGGGGGGATTGGACTAGATCTTTTGAGGTCTCTTCCAATCCCTAACATTCTGTGATTCTTGTGTCCATGTGCCTGGATGTGACATCCAGGAGGATTTGTTCCACAACTTTCCTGGTGATCTAGGTGAGGCCAACTGGCATTTAGCTCCCTGGAACTTTCCTTTTGCCTTTCTTGAAGGTCAGATTATTTGTTTTTTTGAGTATCAGGAACATGCCCCAATTGCCATGACCTTTCAAAGATGATACAGAACAAACGCAATAACATAACTTAGCTCTCCCAGTCCCCTTGAGGGCTTCCCATATTGTTCTATGGACTTGTAGGTGCATGTCCAATTTCCTTAGGTGCTCCCTAAGTGTGTCTTCCTCTGCAGTTTGTATCATTTCACTCCCATGGACACCACTAGTAGGTTCAGGGACCTGGGAGGCTTGATAAGAGAGGCAAAACAAAGCACTGAGTACCTCAACTTCCTCAGTGTCCCTTATCATGAGGTTCCCTTGCCCATTAAGCTGTAGGTACATGTTTTCTTTTGCCTTCCTACTACTGTTGATGAACTTCCAGAAACTCATCTTGTTACCCTTCACATCTCTTCCCCATTCCAGCTCTGCCTCAACTTTGGCTTTCTCATTTCCATCCTATAGGTATGAACAATGTCTCTGTAATTCTGAGACACCTGTCCTTGTCTCCATGCTCTCCGGATCTCCCTTCTGCAGCTGAGCTCAGTCAGGAGCTCCCTGTTCATCCATTCAGTTTTCTGCCCCATTTGCTCAACTTTCTGAACTTATTTTCCTTGAAGATCAATAAGCAATTTTCAGTGCATTTTTGCTCTTTAGAGAAGTGTCCCATGTGATGCCACTAAATAGATCTCTGAATAATCTGAAATCTACTCTCCTAAAGCCCAGGACTGTGATTACACTATTTGTCTCAATCACTTGATTGCAAGTCTGCCCTTGACCTTCACATCCTCAACCAGCTCCTCCTTGTTTGAGCATAGTAAGTAAATGCCCTGGTTACCCTAACTGTTATCTGCATCAAAAAAAATGATTTCAGTATACTCCAATAATATCCTGGATTGCTTGTACCCAGTCCTATTGCCTTTCCAGCAGATATTAAATTGGTGGAAGCCTCCTGTGAATTCTAGAGCCTGTGACCATGAGCATTATTCCAGCTGTCTAAGGAAGGCTTTATTTATTTCCTCTTTTAGAAAAAGTGGTTTGTAGCATATATTCCCAGATATTTAAAAAAAAAAAATTCTGTTGGGATATTAAATTCAAGGCACAAACTGAAGCAAGAATGATTTAAAATAAGCTGAAAACTTATGAACCTACATGTCTCAATTTTATGCCCATTAACAGTACTCAAAATACTTTCTTTCTCTGCAAATTTTGCCTTTTTTTTTTTTTTTTTAATCCTATTATGTAATGAAAGCTATAACAAAATAGTCTGGGATTCATTCTATTTTAAAATTTAGTGCATTTTCTTTATGTGTGCTTGTATGTAAGAGCACATACAGAGAGATAAAGTTTTTAGAAGTTTTGAAGAACTTTGAAAAATCCAGAGCTTTTCTTTACCTGAATTTTGCCAACTATTCAGAAAGAACATAAGTTTTCCAAATTGTTCATTCAAAAGAATTTTGACCCTTTCAAGTCTACACTGACGTAGATTTTCTGAACACATTACATGGGGTGGTTACTTTAATCAGTTTTATGAAATATTTATGTAAAATATATGATATGAGATTTCTTTCTCTCCTTGTTTGATAAATACTGTTGATGTTCTTACATTTTGGCATCTAAACTCTTTGTATGTTGTTTCTAAATGTATGGTACTATTGATGTTAATCAATATAACCGAGAAATAACCAAGATAGATTAAAAAGAGTTAGTTTGGGGAACAAGAAGAGAACAATACTTTAGACCAGGCTCTTCCTGAGTAGACTCTATATGAGTAATAATCTTAATTCAAATAAAGATGATACAGGCATAGTCTGAGTATTATCAGCTTTTTCTATTTTTTTTTTTTTCAATTTGCCCAGCCTACTGCCAAACAACAAAAATAGGTTGCTTTCTCTTTACTGAAAGAAAGTAATCAAGGAAGGAAAGAGAAGAGAAAAGAAAGTATGAAGGACCTTTTGAGGAATCAAAATTGGCATATGTTTTTCATGAACTGAGTAACTTAGGTAATCAAGATGCACCTATTGATCAAGGTCTGACAATTTTACACAACTAATTTAACTATTGCTTAAGAACTTTCCCATTTCATGGTTTGATATGAATCCAAATTATATCTTTTTTGAGACTGTTTCTAAAAGCGTAACACAACAAACCTAGCATGACCTATGGAGCTTCATTTTCCAGACTAAGCTATATTTCAGTCACTGTTATTTTGGTGAAGTTTTTGTTCACCTCTTACTGGTCTGGTGGGTTGAACATTTCTTGACTTCATCTGAGAACAGAGTCATGGTAAAAGTGCAGAAATGTCTGCTTGTACAGGCAAACATCTAAAACATCTAAAATGTAGTTTTTATGTCTATTTTTACTAATCAAAATAAAATTTGTTTTGTTTTGTTTTTCTTCTTGTACAGCTGAATAGGATTTTAAAAATATCTATACTTTTAAAAGCCAAACAACATTTACTTGGATGGAGTTAGCATTCACATTTGATATCTTTAGTTTAAAAGTTCATGATATCATTAGCATATTATTCAGTATTCTTTTGCATATGCATGTATATTTCACAAAGCTAATAATAAGTTATGAAATTATTAAAATATTGATAATAACAAATAATTCTAAATAAAAATTTAATTTATGACATCACTAGTGTTTTTCAAAAGGAAACTAAGACTATTGAATATCAGACTTCAACTATGATTGCCTCATCTAATTTCTCAGGTTTCTATTAAAAATTTTAAAAGTCATCAAGACTTTTAGTTTTTAAAGAGATGACTAGCTGCATACAAGAGCAATCTCAAACAGTACATTTTGGAGTTTCAATAAAATTAATTCCTACTACCTTCATTAATGAACTGTTGCAACTGTCCAGAAATATTGGCTTTGATCTAAGCGGTCATGTTGACCTAAGTTACCCCAGAATGTTATGAAATTAGGTGCTCAATGTTTTTTTAAAGTACTGGTATTTGCAGAAAACATTAATGTTTTGACAGCAAAGAATCTTTTTGTACCCAAGCTAAAAAGACTAAATACGTTATTGTGAGGTACCTCCTGTTGGCAGAAAGTGCCTTTAGGACATGAGCTGTTCTTGTCATAAAATCTGTCTGTTTGCATAGCAAACTGTTTCAGGCCAGAAAACTGCTGCTTCTTCATGAAAGTACGCACAATAAGCCCAAAATTTGACACTCAGAGATACTGGCAAGATATGAGAAAGGAACAAATTAAAATAAAAAATCTGAACTTTGGTTACTCAGAAATAAATAAATAAATAAATAAATAAATAAATAAATAAGACATTTAAAGCAGTCTTGCTTTTGAGTCTAGCAAGTTGTAGAATATTTCAATATCAAATTTAAGGTTGGGCTTTTTCTGCTAGGGAGTCATAAACCCTCCTCATTAACTGGATGAGAAAAAGGTAAAGTTCCCATCCACACTACACTGTTTTAACAAACGTTCCACATTTTTCATTCGTTTCTTCTAAGGTGTGAGAACAGTCGGTACCTGGTCTTACATTTTTAATTGTTCCAGTCAAAAGTACCCAGATTTCTAAAAACCACATAGTAAATAAAAGCCTGAGAAATATGATCGTCCATGGCAAAAAAGAATAACAGTTCACTGAGAGAAGTCATCATTGTTTATGACTTAAATTTGATATTGAAAATTAAGGTGGAGTTTTTTCACAGTAAAGGCTTTGGCCTTTCCTCAGGCTTCGGTATTTAAAACCACTGAACCTGGATTTGCTTTGTTATTGATATTTTATCTATAAAACCAAAGCACTATTTTTCCTTTGAAGAGATGCAGTCAACATAAGCGTAATGTTTCCAGAACTTTCTTTGGTCCACTATAGTCCCTAGAGCACCATGAATAAATGTCCTGATTTTGTTTAAAACAAGACCTGTTCTTTTTTTATTGATTTTTCCTTTCAGCTAAATTCTTCTAAGTAACTGCAGTTTTCTGAAGCTGGCTGCATGTTTTTCAGACAGTGTTAATTCTGGAGCTGATAATGGTAGTGCTGGTATGCAGAAGAGGCCCAGGCTTATACTTATTGCTATGGCAGCCAAGGTCGCTGATAAAATTTGTATGGCACATGAGAGGCACATACTTCCAAGAAGGGAAAGACAGAACAGGTGACAAAAATTGACCAACTAAGTATTCCATTCCATACAGGTCAAACACCCTATAAAAGTAGGAGATCACGAGGGTCTCGGGCTCTTCGACTATGGCTGACATCTGAAGAGGACTATACCAGTCCTGTCTGCAATCCTAGGCTTGGTTCCAGGCTGTGCATCCCTGAATCTAGTTCCAGGTTACTGCTGACTCCAGCCCAGGACTTCCGGGTGCCTGCCCTGCAGCTGCTGGAGACCTGCCAGCTCCTCTGCTGGCTACTGCTGTGCTGCACTGGGAAATTCAATATTCATTTTGTATATTTGGCATTATTTTTCTCCCATTATTCGTATTATTAGTAAAGAATTTTTAACTTTCCAACTTGTCTCTCTCCCTTTTCCTCCTATTACCTTTCCTTAGTGGGGAGAGTGAGGGGTTAACTGAGAGCATCTTCCATGGTTTATAGTTGCTCCATGATAAAGTTTGACAGTAGACATTTTCTCAAGTCCTTGTCCAGTAAAAGCTAGAAAACCACAAGCAAAAAAACAACCAACCAAACAAAAGACCAAAAACAAAAACAAGGAAAGAAAAGTAATCTCTTCTCTGGGCTCATGGATTAGCTCTAGGAAGAAGAAAATAGAGATGTAGGACGAGGGTAGGATCAAAGTTTAAGAGTAAATTTCAAACTGTCTTCATATGTGCTGAGTTCAGCATGGCTATGCCCTTCTCAGTGGAGAAATCTCTGTCCTTTTTGAGAGTAGAGGAAATGTCCTTGTTAGTAATCTTTAGTGATAGTCCCTCACATCGGGCCCTTTCCAGTGTAAAGGAATGGAAAAAAGCATTCTGAGTCCACTGAAACTTTTTAGCCTTTTAAAAAGATGTTAATGTTTAATGTTTTTACAGTCTATACTTTAGAATTTGAAATTCAAAAGCGTTTTGAATGCAAAGTGAACCAAACTGTACATTGCCTTCATGATTTAAAAAAAAAAAATATGCAGAGTAGTAGAAACAACTCTGATGTCCCAGCCCTTTTTCTTAAGTGTTAGTTCAGGTGAATTCACATTTTCTAATTCTTCATTACCAAGAATGTGTTGTTGGTAATCTCTTCTAGCTCTGTTAAAGATTATTTTTCCATTACTCCATCACAGGAGCTAGGAGGATAATGAATGTCTAGAAAATCTTAAGTGAAATTCAGCAACTGCTGCAATTACTGTCAAAGCATAGATTAGAAAGTGCAAAGTTGTATTGGGCTTTCAGCTTGACTTTCAGTTCCATGGCCTGTTGACACCAAAATTTATGTGTTAAAGATAGAACAGTTCATAGTGTCAGGGGAAATGTGCAACTTCTGTGTCCCACTAAACCTAAAATAAGTCCTAGATTAGATTAGTGAATCCTAAATTAGCCATACTAACTGGAGGAAGAATCACCATGTAGAAATATCTGTCTCCCTCTGCATTAGTTGTATAGAAATCAATAGAAAAACAAAATAAAAAGAACAATTTGACTAAAACATTTTACTAGAACATTGAAATGTTTAAGCTAATTCTACCCTTTTAACAGTTTCTGTAATAAAAATACTGGAGATATTGATATTAAGACAGAATTTCAAGCCAAAATATTTTCAATTAAAAATGGTAAAGTACAGTCTCTTTTGTAATCTCTCTGTTATGTCAGCTTCATCTAACTGGCAAATTTGAACAGAATTCAAGCTAGAATCACATAGGAATGTCTCTTTCAGAGTGGAAATGAATTGAGACTTCTTGATAAACTGTTGCAACTGAGGAATACCTTGCTGGCAGGTCTGAGAAAGTGTTCTTGCATGACGATACGCTGGTTGGGCTTTTTCTGCTAGGGAGTCATAAACCCTCCTCATTAACTGGATGAGAAAAAGGTAAAGTTCCCATCCACACTACACTGTTTTAACAAACGTTCCACATTTTTCATTCGTTTCTTCTAAGGTGTGAGAACAGTCGGTACCTGGTCTTACATTTTTAATTGTTCCAGTCAAAAGTACCCAGATTTCTAAAAACCACATAGTAAATAAAAGCCTGAGAAATATGATCGTCCATGGCAAAAAAGAATAACAGTTCACTGAGAGAAGTCATCATTGTTTATGACTTAAATTTGATATTGAAACATTCTAACAGCATCAAAATTTCCAGTGCTATTATAAACATAGCTTGTTTCCTCTGGAATAAACAAGTGAATATTCTTTTTACTTTGTTGGTTCCTTCCTTCCTTCCTTCCTTCCTTCCTTCCTTCCTTCCTTCCTTCCTTCCTTCTTTCTTGGGGAAATCAGTTGAAGATGGCTACCATTAACTTTTACTCTGAGGACCAGCTTTCTCTCCTGGGATACAAGCCTTAGTAATCTCATCTCAGTGGATCGGATACATTTTTTTCTTTGCAACTCTGGTCTAAAAGTGGCAGGGTACTTGAAAAGGAGACTTTCAACTGGGAGAGTAGACAGTTGAAATGACCAATGAAAACATCAGCAATATTTTCAGATAAATTAGGACAAACAAAAGATTCTTCTGGACATTCTAGAAACAAATACAAGTAGTGTTAGCCAAAGTAGGTGGGAGCTCAGGCAAGAAAAAATCCCCTCAGATTTTGCATCCTTGGTAAAAACAATTATGCGTACAACTTTGGTGGGAGATAGAAAACATCATTCATTGTCGCTGCAGAAACAAGCTGTCACGGCTGTCTGAAGGTGCAGAATAAAGAGGGAAGAGAATCTTCCTGCCTAGATTCACTTCCTTTTGCTTTACTTTTTCTGTTCTGTAGGAGAGGTTCATTTAGTTAAAGACGTGCTATGTAAGGTGCTGTATTTCCTTTATTTGAAGAACCAATCCATAGAGTAAAATATCACATTCCCGTAAAACAATGTCCAACAAATTCCTTGCTTAAATAAGCTCTTTTGTTTTTATGTGGAAATATCTCAGACCCTAATTGCAGTGCCTTAACATGTATGGATGATTGAATGACAATGAAATGGAATGCAGAATCTAGTTCAAATGTAATCAATTTCAGTTAACACCAGCTAGTAAGTAAGGCACTTCTGTGGTTGTAGGGAAGTCATGTAGGACTGTTAGTTTCTGTAATTCTGAGAACTGAATACAGACTATAAGCACCAGCTATTGCTTACCTTAATCAAGATGTATACACTTCTTTAAAAAGTAAAATATGTATTTTTTTTCTTTTCCACCTAGACATACTCGCATTTGCCACTTTAACGAAATTTATCCCCCATTCACAATTCTGAAAAATAGCTGTATCCATGTGGGTTCAGTTTCAGGGTTTTTCCACTCTCTTCATGTGTCAAGCAGACCAAAAATTGCACGGTGGGAGGCCTTAGTGTATTGTTAAAAATATTAAAATAAAGAGCTTTTTCCTCTCTTTTTTTTTTTTTTTTAAATCATTTTTTAACAAGTAAGAATCTGAAAGATGCAGAAAACTACTATTGTTTCTCAGCACCTCTGTAATTCCTTCATTACTATCCTAGGCAATGATTGAAAAATGCAATTTGGTTTCACATCTTCAATGAATGTGAGTCAAATAACTTTAGATACCACAATTACTGTCAAGCCAGCCAAGAAAACATCTGTGGTTTACGTGTTTGTGTTTATGTGTGAAGCAAAGATTAGAAAAAATATTCTGTTTACTCTGGTTTTGGTTTGAACTTGCTATTTTTACCAAAGCTAGCCCATTTCAGGTAAAAAACAAGCTTGTTCGAAATATGGATGTTACTTTTTTTTTCTATTTCTATATAAGATTATGATTAAATACAAGTATTTTCAGTTATGTCGGTTTTGTTATATGTTTCTGTTTCTACAGAAAGTTATTAGTCCCATAAGACATTAAGGAATAGAGTGCAAGCATTTGAAAGCTGATTTATTATTATAAAAATATTTTGTTCACATTATTTTTTTTACTCTACTGAAATTTTTATTGAGGTGCATTTCTGCAAAATATGTGTCAAACCACATTCAATACTGTTAAATGGCTCAAAAAAAGACTAATCACTGAAAGTTATATTGGAAGTAATTTTCAGTGAATCTGCCCTTTTCACCCCAAGGAATTTTAAAGGAAATTGTCTTCCTCAGGTTATATCCAATATCATTAATTTAATATGAGGTAGGAAAAATATATCTCCATCCATTTGCCTATTAATTAAATAGGATAAGGAAAAGGCTGGGGTACTTTGTGTCTTCTTTTCCTCAATCTTTAATAGTAAGACCAGTTGTGCTCCAGGTATGCAGCCCCCTGAGCCAGAAGACAGGGATGGGGAGCAAAATGAAGCCCCCATAATTCAAGGGGAAATGGTTAGCGACCCGTTACACCACTTGCACACACTCAAATCTATATGGCCAGATGGGATCCATCCAAGGGTTCTGAGGGAGATGGTGGAAGTGCTCACCAAACCACTTTCGATCATTTATCAGCAATCCTGGCTAACCTGGGAGGTCTCAGTTGACTGGAGCTTAGTAAATGTGACACCAATCTACAAGAAAGGCCAAAAGGCAGATCCAGGGAATTACAGACCTGTCAGTTTGACCTTGGTGCTGGGAAAGTTTATGGAGCAGGTCATCTTGAATGCTATAACATGGTATGTACAGGACAACCAGGTGATTGGGCCCAGTTGGCATGGGTTAATGAGAGACAGGTCCTGCTTTACCAACCTGATCTCCTTCTATGACAAGGTGATCTGCTCAGTGGATGAGGGAAAGGCTGTGGATATTATTGACCTGGACTTTAGCAAAATTTTGACATGGTTTCACCCAGCATTCTCCTGGAGACACTGGCTGCTCATAGCTTGGATCAGTGTACTCTTTGTTGTGTAAAAACTTTGCTGGATGACCAGGCCAAAGTGTGGTGGTGAATGGAGTTAAATGCGCTTGGGTACAAGTAGCATTCCCCAAGGCTCAGTATTGGGGCCAGATCTGTTCAATATCTTTATCAATGATCCGGATGAGGGTTTCCAGTGCACCAGTTTTATGAGGTTCAATAAGGCCAAGTGCCGGGTCCTGCACTTGGGTCACAACAACCCCATGCAGCGCTACAGGCTTGGAGAAGAGTGGCTGGAAAGCTGCCTGGTGGAAAAGGATCTGCAGTTGTTGGTTGACAGCCAGCTGAACATGAGCTGTCAATTTGCCCAGGTGGCCAAAAAGGCCAACAGCATCCTGGCTTGTATCAAAAATAGTGTGGCCATCAGGACTAGGGGAGGAATTTTCCCCCTGAATTCAGCACTGGTGAGGCCACACCTCAAATACATTGAGGCACTAGAGCAAGTTCAAAGAAAGACAATGAAGCTGGTGAAGGGTCTAGAGCGCAAGTCTGATGAGGAGCGGCTGAGGGAACTAGGTTGTTTAGCCTGGAGAAAAATGACGTTGAGGGGAGACCTTATCACTCACTACAACTACCTGAAAGGAGGTTGTAGTGAAAAGGGTGTCAGTCTCTTCTCCCAAATGACAAGCAATAAGATGAGAGGAAATGGCCTCCAGTTGCACCAAGGGAGGTTTAGATTGGATATTAGGAAAAAATTCTTCATGGAAAGGATTGTCAGGCATTGGAACAGTCTGTCCAGGGAAGTGATTGAGTCATCATCCCTGAAAGTGTTTAAAAGACACGTAGATGTGATGCTTTGGGAGATAGTTTTGTGGTAGACTTGATAGTTAATGGTTGGATTTGATGATCTTAAAGGTTCTTTTCTAACCTAAACGTATCTATGATTCTATGATTCTAATTGATATTTCCTTGATTCTGACATTGCATAAAAAAAATATCAATTGGCAAGAGTACTTTGTCTAAAATATTAAATTACCACTACTGCCTATCTACTAATTATTCAGACAGTCATGACAACCTGCTTTGCTTTCCTGTAGGACAAGTAACCTCATCACAGCCTTCAGAGTTTACCTGGACCCAGTTCTAATCTCCAGTTTATGGTCTGGATTCATCAAAACAAACACATATTTTAATCATATAATCAATAAAATATTAGTGTGTGTTTTCTGCTATGGTTGTGCTTCAGGATTCTGCTGCATCAGCTGTGGAGTAATGGAACTTATTCATGGGCATCTGCTTTCTCTGCAAAATATGAATGATGATTGCTTGCCAAATGCTGTGATTATAGCTTATACAACAAAATAACAAGTAACCCCCTTATACATTTTAGCTATTTTACTTTTATATTTCTTTTTTTTTTTTCAATCTCAACCTTTTTCTTACACAACCACTATAATATCTGTCATAACTCTGGTAGAAAGTGTGGACACTGTGAAATGGGCCTTTAAATACTTGGGGAGGGAGGGTCTAATTGTTTTTTTTAATTAATTAGTTGGTTATTTAGTAATTTGTTTATTGTTTTTATTATTATTTTATTATTATTATTATTATTATTACTATCACTTTGAAAAGTTTCCTGTATTAAATATTTCTTGTGAGATCCTCAGTGAATTGTAGTTCTCAGGTTGCTTTTTTCTTACATATGTACAATTTCTATGCTATTATGTATATGAAAATAAGTGTGTTTTCAGGTCCTGTGTATCTTTGTACCTAGCATATAAACACATTATGATTACAACAATTTTCTTGACCTTGAAAGTGCTTTTTTAATCTCCACTTAGGGTATGCTAGTTCCTGGAAGTGAGCACTGAGTGCATGGGCCATGGCACTGAAAGCAGTCTCAGGGAAAAGACAGACCATTTTCAGTGAAAAAAGTGGATTTTTTTTTTTTTAACTGAAAGTTTCAGTGAAGCTCTGGGACCTTGTGGAAGAGCTGGCATTATTCTGAGACGCTGGCAGAGTGGTCAGAGAGGGCCAAGGATGATGGGAGCTGAAGTGAGACAGATTAGGGTCAGCACCAGTAACTAGGCAGCATCCAAGTAGTGTCCATGCTAGAGAACAAGCAAGCTTTGAAGGAAGCAGGGAGGAGTCCTGGTCCATAAACACACATACAGATGGTGATTTTAGGTTAACGTATCTGATGCCACAGGTCAGGTAAATGTAACCTCAACAACCTGTTTTAGACAGCTGTACAGGAGTGGAGTTGGGAAGAGCTTGTGACTGTTACTGAGCAGAAAATTTGCTTCATTTACACAGGAGTTATGAGTCCTTCCTGCTTTAGGAAATATTTGTCTGCTCTTGAAAAACATCTACAACTTAAGGGACAGATACTAAATGTACTATACAGGAAAACTCTCACAGGGAAACGTACCAGAAGTCACAGCATCTTGATCCTGACTCCACTGATCTTCAGATGTGTTAGAAACCACTGCTTCATACCAAGCAAGAAACACTGATTTCAGATCTCCACGAGGCCTGGGAACTTAATTGTCATACAGATATGGTCAAACTTAAGCCTGGGAAAAGAAAAAAAAAAGCTTGGAAAACTGCCTTTGAACTGTCATCTTTGATATGTATGCCATGACAGTGGCCAAGGAGACTTCCTGAGTACATCCATTTCTTTCCAAAGGTTTAGACTCCTCTCTGCTGTGTAACATTCTTGTCAAGTCACATGAACTGCCACCCACAGGTATGAGGCATGAAAAATCTTTTTAAAGGCCAAAAGAAAATTCAAAGAACCCGAGCTCAGTAAAAAACAAGGGAGTAAACTCCTTGTATTAATGTCCTCAAGTACCTGCTAACCTCAGAGGAAAGGGGATTATTAATGGAAAACTATGAGCTTGGCAGGGATTTATGGGTTGATTAGCTTGTGATAGGGACCTGCTAGCCATTAGACTTCCGCTGGTTCATATAAAGAGCTAATGCGAGTCAGATACTTCACACTGGAAAAGCTGATAGGTTGTTCTTTCACAGTACACACTTTTCAGGTTCCAGTAGCAATGCTGACTCATAGAGTCTTCCAGAAATTTTGAAAGCACTCCCAGAAATTGCTACATAATATATCTTTTCAACCTCTAACCTAGAAGTCATCCACTGAAGCAAATGTTTTCTATATGGTAGACTTACTTAGAACAACAAAACTTGAGAAAAATCATGTGTTGGTTTTCATCATTGTCCAAAAGGAAAAAAAAAAAAAAAAGAAAGAGCGAACTTATAATATATTTTCTGTTATTTAAATTTCTTCTTAATAAATTCACCAACAGTCTTATATATGCATAAGGGGTTCGACGAGATGACCTTGAAGGTGCTTTCTAACTCAAATCATTCTATGATTCTATGTTTCTATTATACGATGCAGTCCCAACACTTCAACCTAAGCTTGTGAGAGATTTGTGATCACAAAGAGACTTTTCTGGTTTCTACCAACAAGAGATACAGCTCCCTGCAGAACAAAATAAATAACAACAAAAAAGAGAACAAAATGAGGAACATGACACTTGGGTTTCAAATGGAATACAATTTTGATCATCTGACACGTAACTGGTAAAAACAAACAAACAAACACCTACTGATGTACCTATAAATTCTTTGAGATGTCTTTTAATGCTCTGATGGGAATCAAGAGCCTCTGGGTATCAAACACCGTAACATTTACTAGAGAAGTTAGTTCTGCAGAGTCAGCAAAAGTGGAAATGTTTCTTAGTTTAATTAAATATCATGTGTACTGTGGAAGACATATCTGACATGTCTAATAAATTTTTTACCAAGTATATTTTCAAATCATCATCTCATACAAACAAAAAAAAAAAAAAAAGGAAGCTTTGATCCTAATATATTTGATGCTGAACCAACAAAGTTCTGCCACTGAATTCACTGGGGATTCAAAATCCTTCTATGTGCTTAAGGGCAAGCAGTATTTTTAATTATTTATGCAAGTCGTCCTTTAAAAAATCTATTGTTAGACATTTCCTCCACCCTATAATTTGCTTAGGAACCCGGAATCCAGCTTGTTACATATTCTGTAATACTTTAAAGCACTGAGAAATCTTTCAAGGGAATTTAGTGTACGTTAAGGGTAATTTTGTCTGATACATCCTTGTCATGTATGTATATATAAACCAAATCCTTTTCCAGATGCTAAATTATAACAAAGGGAACAGCTGGGACTGATTTCTGATTCTGTAAGAGCTGAAGACAAAAGCTTTGCATGAGAGAGGAGACTTGGACAGACAGAAGAGCAAGTCAGGACAGCTTCTTAAAGTAAAAACTTCTTAATTAAAATTGCATATAAGGGAGAGAAGGTACAGGATTAGAAGGCTTGGCATCAGTTCTGTTGTGCAAGAAACAAACCAGAAGGTACAGAGGTAAGCTGGGTTTCTCTTACCAAATCCAAACCAGGTTTTACTACAATTCCCGTAAGAGATGGTCTTCAGCCCTGCAAAAATTAAGACTGTTGAAATAATACAGGCTTTTTTGAGTCCTTGAACATCTTTGAGTGTAAGTCAGTGGCTTTAAAAAATAAGGTTCAAGTAGGTGGTAATGGAAATGGTTAACTTCTGAAGGTCCTAGCTAAGGGAGCTAGAGCACTCTGAGCAAGGCAATGTGGAAGTGTCCCACGTCAATCAGGGGAAGCAATTGCATATGATGGGGCAACAAATTTGCTTTAAATAGTTTGGATGTCATCCCAGCACCCATTGTGTAGTTGTTTCACTACCACATCCATGTTTACTTTTCATTTTGTTAAACTAAATAAGTCAAGCTCTCTAATTTCCTCTCAAAAGATAGGGTCTCCATTTCCCTAGTAGCTTTTTCTGTATCTATTCTCATTCAAATTATTCTTTACATGATTAGAAGTGCCCACTGTCCTCCAGGCAGGACCTCACCAGCTATACAGCTTCCCTGTGTCTGCTCCTAATGCTTTGCTTTATATAGCCCAGACATACCTTTGCCAGCTTATCTTTCAATGTGGGCATCCAATAACAAATGGAAGTCTCATATACTCTGCTTCCATATGGAAGTCATGACGGAAGCATAAAGGCTATACATTGCTAAGGTTGAAATTAATATCATGACAGGCATTTTGCACACAGTGAGCCGCATGCCATTTAACTGTTTAACTCAGCAGCATGTGTAGCTCTAGCTCGTGTTGTATGAGACTCAGTTGTGTGATATTCAGTTAGTTGCTAGGATTTTCCATTTAACTTACTGGGCTGATTCACTCATTCTTCAGCAGAAAAGCAAAGAGTTGCTATATTTTATAAGCCTTATCACCCCAGTATTACAGAAAGCAGGACAAAGGAAAGTGTTATCCATATTACCTGCATAAATACATTTGGAATCAGGTCTCTGAGCACTTGCGTCAGTTGCTGTACTTAAGGATAGTGTTAAAGGATGAGGATACAAAGCCTGAGGACAGCCATAGTAGAAAACAACATGAATCAGCTGCTGTATGCAAACATGCAGCAGGAAAAAGTTGTGGATGCTGTGTAAAATATGACACTAACAAAAAAGTAAGAAAGCTAGAATGCCGGAATATGCATATTGATTGGAACTTCCATGAAAACCAGAAATTGTACTTCTTTATGAGTGTGAAAAAACAACTAATCATTAAAAAACCCAACATACTTTGATTGCTTTCTATATTACATGCAAACCAAAGGCATTATGAACATTGACATAAAGCACGTTGTCATATTGTTGACTGTGCAAGTTCTAATATGCAGTGCCTTTGCAATGGGTGTATAGCAAAGCCTTCATACTTATTTCTTCTTATTTCTCTGTTTGGTTGGGTTGGGTATGAAAAATCAGCTGTGATACAGCACTAGTTTATTGCTACTAATTTGGACTCAAAGTCAATATGACATCTGATGAGGTTTAATGCACTCAGTTACTTAGATGGGAAAAATCCAAGCTATACGCTTCTGAAGAACAGGAAATATTGAAGACAGGTCAGTAATCAGTGGAAGGAATATTATTAGAAGCATCAAAGAAGAAAGGAATAATATAGTTGAATTTCTAATCAGGATACATGATAACACAGCCTTGACTTTCTACATTGGTAATCTAAGATGATCTTTCTTATTCTGATCTCAGTTGCTTGAATAGTTTATTCTTTTACACTTTGAGTATTAATCACAGACATTTCTTGTGACATATCTGCCTCTTAGTACAGATAAATGATCAAGGTCCTTTCATTCTGATTATTGTGCTTTTCACTGACAAATAATTATTTCAGTTCACTGGTACAAAAGAGGTATTTCTTTAAAACTATGATGCATTATACGCTCACAGCACAATCATCAGAACAAGAACATCAGCCTGTACTGTGCCATGTGTTATGAACAGAGCTGCATGTAAATGGAATTTCTCTCCCTTTCCCATCTATTTGAATTGCAATTGAAACTGCCTGTTCTGCTGGAAAGATGTCTGTCTTCCAGCATCCTATTTGTAAGCTGTGGGATTTGTTTCAGTTCCACCTAATTTCAGACACTACTTAAATTAGGGACAGTGTTACCCAAGGCACCTTTTCTGTCAGAAGAAGGTGCAGAAACTTCCAAAATGTAATTCAACCCTCTTAAGAACTGAATCACATTTTGGAGGTATAGGTGGCCCAGGGCACTGATGCATCTGAATTAGACTGCTCAGTTAGATGCCTCAAATTAAATGGATTGGATAGAGGCTAGAGTGAGCAAACAGGACATAGACTTCTATGAAACAGATCATGAAAAAAAAAGCTTGGAAAGTGAGAGGCAAAGAAAAAAAAAAAACAAACCCAGCATGCCCTGTGCACTGAGTTATGTGCTGGGGGAGAAAACAGGGAAATGAAAAAGATGATTACACAAGTGTGAAGATATTCACTCTTGAATATGAACCGTGGCACCTGGAAAGGAGTCCATGTGCATTTGTGCATGCATGAACAAGAACTTCAGTACCTGGTAATCTTGTGCATGCACATTTACACCTGTGTACTTTCTTTCATGAGACAAAGATGGCTTAGTGGAGGAAAAAGGGACATAGATATCTCCAAAAGTGTATGGAGGAAAGAGAAGAGGATAGAAATTGGACAAGATAAAAGCAGGATTGACTGTTTTTCTAACACTGTAATTCACATCTAAATGGAAACGGAAAATTCTAAACCAAACATTTTAAGGGGAAAAAGATTACTTTAGTCACCAAAGAGAAGATAAAATTACTAAAGTGAGGAGTTAAAACTAAATCCTCTCCTATAAATGTAAATGTATTTTTTTTAAAAAAATGTTAAAAGCATATAGAATATGCCATATAATACAAGGTGTAAAGTTTGTCCCTTTACCTGATAGTGCTTTGAAATTCCTAGTAAAAAAAATCCAAATGAGATCCCACATTGAGGATAATGAGAATAGTATACAAAGAGTATAATTATAATTTGCTCACATTTGCATAAAAGATGTAGAATAATTCTATACAACCCTCCCAGCAAGAACAAACAAACCGAAGACATAGAACTCCCAGTCTGAATACAGTAAAAGGCCACTTACACTACACACTTTTACTCTTCTAAAGTTGGTTATGCCAGCATATTGCTGTGAACAAAGATAAAAACTTAGAACTTTAATTGACCTCAAGACAGATTCACAGCCAAAGAACTTCAAGGAATTAGGAAAGATTTGTCCATTCATGTGAGTTGCCAGAATTCTCAGTTACATCAGCTAAACCTAAAAAAGCAACCCAAAATACAAGCAGTAGCCAATTCCTCACTAACAGGCATTTAGTAGGAGGTTACTCTGGGGACTGATATTCCAAAACCTTCAGTCTTTCAGATCTTCCCTGAACAGCTGGGTCCTGCTGAGGAGAAGTTACTTGATTAACAATACCCTTGTTTCAATCAGGACAACAACTTGGATGTGTCTATGATACCTCTCACTGGGGTGTCTCTTTAGGTCTACATCCTTTCAGGAGGGAATTTAGTAGTATTACTTAACTTTTTTACCTGCAGCCAAATGTCTTTATTTAAAAGACTCAGTAGGCTTCTCTGTTTCTTTCATTCCTGCCCTCACGTCTTGATCTTCCTCTGGCTGTCAGCACGCTTTAGCTCAGAATCCCCTCTCCCCCCCTTTTTTTTCATGTCTTGTTTAGATCTCTCTCCATTTGCTACTTTCCCCATTTTGAAAATAATCTGTCAACACTTTTACCCCTTCTCTGTGAAACACTTCTCCACCTTCATTTGTTTCCACAGCAGCAACAATAACAAAATGAAAATAATGATTTGAAAAAATTCATAGAATGCTGTCAAATGCACAGTAAAATTTAAACAAATATGTAACTTGGGCCTAGTTTTGATAAATGGATCCCAGATTTTCCTCTAACATGCACATAACCATTATAATTAATTAAAAAAATGTAGGAAATAAGGTGTGTGAGAACGAAATAGAGATTAAGCAAATTGCATTTCAACTCTGACCTTCACTTCCACATGCAAATCACAGTGCTGAGAAGATGAACACTAATGAAAATGGGGCAGAGTTAGAGAAATTAATGATACAGTGGATTACCCCTACAGATATAAAGAGGGAAAGAATCAATGAAATTTTGTCATTACTTTTAAAATACTTGTAGATTTTAGCCTGGACTTTGTAAGATGTGTAAGAAAGCACTTATATCCTTCATTTGGTATCATCTAAGCACTTAAACTAGATATAAGTCTGAGGATCTAAAGTTTGGGCTATGAATTTCCCTCTTCATTTCCTACAAAATTTCCTTTACAGTTGGAGGGAGAGGAAGTCTAGAAGGCAATTTAGAGGGCCAGGATTTCACACTTTACTGTTATGTGATAGGAATACTCTTGTCCCTAGTATCTGTTTAAAACTTTTTTTTTTATTGTTATGCCTGTAACTCTCAAGCAGTTCAGGTTTGAGGAGAGAAGAGCCTGGAGGACTACCAGCCTCTACTGGGGATTGCATTAATATGTCTGTGCTCTAAACAACTTGGTTTGGATAGTTGTGCTGGTTTTGCTGCAGTCAAGTTAATTTACTTCCTAGTAGTTAGAATCTCTTATTTTACTAGCATAGTATTTTGTTTTGGATTTAATATGAGAATAAAGTCATAACACACTGAACTTCCCATGCCTTTACCTGGGGCAGAGTTAATTTTTTCTTACCATTAGCTAGGCTTTCTTTGGAGTTGGGATGTATGGCATCAATGGGGCAGTTGATGGCTCTTTGTCACCTTTTTGTGAGGGGTCACCTCCATGGGGAAAGCAAGTGGGTGCATGCGGGTGTGAGAGGGAGGTTATGGCAGTTGCACATCCCCCTGAGATCTGGAGCCTTCAATGGGGCAGTTGATGACTCTTTAGCACCTTTTGCGCCCCACTGTGCGTGTCTCCACATACATACCTAGGGTGGTACCAAGGTATTGATAGTCACATCCTCCCCTGCGCTGGGGTAGGGTGACTTCATCTCCACCAGCTGGTGGGCCAGCAGGAGTGGGACCCTTGGTCAATTGACAGGGTCCTTAACGGGACCCTCAGTCAATTTACAGGGTCATTAGCAGAGGAGATGCCCAGATTGGCTGCAAACTTCTGGACTATGTTGTAATGCCCACGGCCAAATCTGGCCAGGCTATAAAACAGGGTCCCCGCCGAAGGCCCCCTTGGAGTGGTATTCTCAGAGCAGTGGTTCTGTGAACTGGAGCCCTCCCCTTCGACTGGGATGCCATCTAAGGAGACTTTCTGGGATTGAAAGCGCCTCACCTCCTCGTTTGAGTGAGTGGTTATTTACTGGATATATCCTTGAATGAGCCCTTGCTTAACCCAGGCAAGTGAGACTTCTTGCCTATCCAGACAAGTGTAAGCCCTCGCCTCACCCAGATGAGTGATTATTTCTTGTGGGTAAGGTGGAGTGAGTGGTCTCTAGTTTTCTTTCTTGTGGGTGTGTGCATGAACTTTGTGGATCCTGATTACTATTATGTTGTTGTACCCCAATAATCTCCTCAACTGATATCTGAAGTAGTTCTTATTTACTGAAAAAGACCTTTGCTTGAATATTTTCTTTGCACTGCAGTCTGTTCTCATATTCTAATATCCCATTAATCTCAGCATAACTCTACTGCATAATCTTATGATGGCACCTCACAGGATGTGAAGTATGATTTTGAGGCCTAAGCTGTAATCTTTCACAGAGTTCTGTGCTAGCACTGCCTTTATGTGTATCAAATTTAATTGAAAGATGGAAAATAGCCGTTAATATGAGTTTGAAAAATTCAATATTTAGAATATTTTTCAGAAGTGTCACAAAACAATATGAATGTTCTGCTTTGGATTTACTTACTCCCTATTATTTAGATATTTTTCATGTTCACAGAAATAATTATTTCAATATTTCTCTTGTAATCTGTAATCTGTATATAGCCTCACTAGAGTTTATAATGTCAAGATATAATCAGAGAAAAGGGGAAATTCATGAAGAGGGTCACAGATAGAATGGAAGGAATATATTGGAATCCCTTTCTGGCATTAGTTTCATTTGGGATCTCAGTAAAATAACACAGAACCAGAGCCACAAACCCACATACGTAACACTGACATATATTAAGTGTCCAAACCCAATAATTAGAAGAGAACCTCCCGCGTGCTCAGCTCACCTCATAACAGCTTGTGGAACATCTGAAAATGTTCTGAAATACTTTTATGTTCTCTCATATCATTGCAGCTTCTCACATTTCTCTTTAACCATTTATAATAGGGGACAATGAGTTAGATCCTTACTTGGGCTGGAATGTAAGGGGATTAGAAGATATGTGCAGATATGCATCTAACCTAGACTTGAATGGTTTTCAATTTTGAAATGTACCATTTCTGCCTAAATATAACACCAGTACTGCATCCATCAGACATTAACTTGTAGAAATTAACCTTCCTTGTCAAGGGCATCAAAGAAAATATTAGAACAAATGCAATTTGAAAAGTAAGCAGGAGAGAGAAATGTTTAGAATAAGAGGCACAAGTGGAGAGGCTTTTTTTTGTTTCAGAATGAAAGATAGTCAAGTGCTCTGTTATCTGACAGAGATTTGCTAAATTGACAGCTGGACTTGAGAATTTAATATTAATATGTAGGCGAGCAACACACTCAAGTTCCCTTTATAAAATCTGTCTGTTTAACTATAGCTGGTTTTTTGCTGCCTATCTTCTGTAAAGAGTTTAAATGACTCTTTCAGAAATTATTCAGGTCTCTATAAAAGGGCCACAGGTAACAAGTTGAGGTGTTGCACTTTCAGGCCCAGGCTCAAAGCTGAGGAGTCCAGGACCAGGATCATGGAACATAATTGCTGGAAGGACTACCCCGGTGAGAGCTGGGACTTAAAAAAAAAAGTGGTTTTGCATAAACGTGAATAGATTCTATTTAGATTTAAACCAGCACTAATATGGGCTTTAAGAGTAGGCTGTTAAGTATAAGATAAAATGTTGTGTTTCATGCCAAGTCCATCAGTGTTTATTAATACACATTCCTGGCATGGATAGAAAAGGTCAGCAATAAAATCATTATTTTTCTAATGTCTGTTTGGTACACACATTGCTGTTTGACAGTGATGCTTTGTGGGTAATTAGCGATGTAACCAGCTGCTACCGTGGAATTAGTTTAGAAGAATGCAAAAAACCCTAAGGAAATATTACAAGATGGCTCCGGAAGGTGTTCTTACAGGTCACACAGTGTTAAACACTAAAATTCTTCCTCAGTTTCTGCTCAGGTCAGGGGACTTGTTCTGAAAGAAGAGAGACTTATGCTTATTGTTTAGGCATTACATCGTGCAGTGACACTGACTGTTCAAAGACACAGGAATGTGAAAATTATAGGAATCAGATTCACAGCCTCCCAATATGATAAGGGAGCTACTTAAAACAGGCTTGTTAGAATGGCCAATGAAAACCTCTCCTGTCATATAACTTGTCTTCAATTAGATGGGTACGTTAGGTGAGCTCTAGAATCTGGAGTGCATCCTCACATGCCAGCTAATTCAATGAACATTGTTGTCACATACAATGGGAGAATCAGGGCTGGACTCTTCTGTGTCCGCTGCAGAATGGATATATAGATTTGGAGAAATTCAGTTATTTGAATGGGGAACTCTAACTCTCTGTAAGCTTCCCTACATGTTGGGTTATCAGTTACTTACACACCATGTTGTCCTCCTGAAAGGATGTTCTGAAAATACCTCCTAGCTCAGGCCCTGCTGTCATGATACTTCGGGCAGTACTTGGTTTCAAAATTCCATTGATACTTAGTTTTTCAAGTAAGTTACTCAGCAAATGTATGTAGCTCCTGGTAGTTACACTTCCAGTTAGATAACCTTGAGTTGGCAGCAGAAACTACACCTCTGTTTACTTGAGGGTGTGTAGGTGCTGTCAGAGCTGGAAAGGAGAAAAAGCTTTCTGGTAATGTAACTTCTGAAGAAAGGTACTAGTTAGTGAAGTACATAAAGATGATTCTATGTTTTGTGGTGAACTCTACCACAAACCGTCCCCAATCTACCATGGACAGAAGTTAGTAAATCCGTACAGTGCAGTGCAGAATCAAGGAGAGAAGTCATTCTGGGTGTGTAAGCCAGTACATTCATATGGTGCTGTTATTCTGTTAATAATGCACTGTTCTCTTTTTGCTGCTTCCAGACTTATTTGACATTGCTGCCTTTAAACCATGTTCTCAGACTTATTTTTGCTCATTAAAATGTAGCTACATGCCTGATATAGATTCTACTGTGTATAATTTTGTAGATCCAATTTGTCATCTTATGTATTATTTAAATCATGACTTACTTTACAGCCCTTTTAACAACTCCATATTACTTACAGAAATGAGGACTATACTCTTAGTTCTTTTAAAACTAAAGAAATGAACAGGAACAAAGAACCATTATAAGTCTGGAACATTTAAAATGTTAGTGAAAAAATTATAAAAATACACATCAATGGAAACATTGCATCACTATCTACTTTCTGTGTTCTGGCTGTCCCCCACACAAAATATGGGCAGTAATATAATTAGCAACAAGGTTTACTTTCTAAGACTATCTTACAGGCATAGAAAATATTATCCTTCATTCCAAGCTGAGAAGACAGAATGGCAGATGACAGTGAAGACGCAGGTCACATACCTTTATGCAAGTCTGCATTAAAACAAGTGCAGGTGAGACAAATGGTCAAAATAACAAAATTACACCATTTTTAAATGTCTGTGTACATGACTATTGCATTTTTCTTCGTTAACCATAGCATTAAAATACTAGTCAAAAGTATCTTAAAGCACAGTGTTATAAACTGTAGTGTTTTTCAAATATAGAATACTGAAATATTTCTTCTGGTCAACTTCAAATCATCTAAAGATAACTGCGGAGTTCTGACTAAGAGTTTGGTCTGAATCCAAGCCTTTTTCAGAACAAAAGGAGGTTCAGATTTGATTTTCCACTTCCGTGCCTTTCCTAATTATAAGTCAATGAGTAGCACTAACTAACATACTCCAGTAGTATCCATGAGTGTTGTACCAAAGGAATAGGATGGTATTCTCTGTGTCTTAGACCAAAACAAGGTAGAGCTATCTGAAAGGAACATTTCTTACCTATTGCGATGTGAAGTAAACCGTGGAGTTTTTCAGGGCTCTTTATTTGACTTATTTTTGAATACAGAAAACAATAAAATGTCTTTTAGAAGAGTGTACTTTCTTTCCACTTGTTTTCTGTACTTACAGAAATAGTTTAAAACCATAAAAGTGTTTCTAAAATTTGAAGATAACAATACACATTCCCTTTTTGATTGGCAACATAGTCCAAGATGAGACTCCCAGAGTTTGCCAGTCCTCCAGAGATCTTTTGAGGGAATTCTTTTTGAATGGCATCTCTAATGTTGGAAACATCTTGTCTTGATCTCTGCAATGGTGTAAAATTAGAAAGCTGTGATCAAAATGTTACTCAAACCTATTATGAAAATTCTTGAGGTTTTAACAGCTGTTTTTACACCAATGCATACATGGCATAGGTGAAACACAGATTAAAAAAAAAAAGATTCTGATACATGAGCAAGAGAATATGAACCAGAATTTCTAATTTTGCCTTTCAGTCTTCAATCTACATAACAAAATTTTTGTCAAAATTCAATGTTTTAAAAGGAGAGAGATACTGACATAACACCTATTTCATCTATCTGTCTTTATGTCTATACCTATCTAATTTCCCCTGTAAAATTTTATTTGGCTGATAGCCTGGAAACAGAATGTTTTCAGGTTTAGACATCTAAAATTTTGTTATATATTTTTCCATTTGAACATTATTTTCAAATTGTATCTTTGTTAATAAATTGAAAACCTCTGTTTTCTTTATATACTATCTTGTCTGTCAGCAGAAAGTATTAACATATTATAATCCCAGAATTCACTTACAGCTATAAGGGGAAACAAAATTATGTGTTGATAACAGATTAAGCATATAATGCACAAGCCCTAAGGTTTTAACTCTCAGGAGACATTACATTTCCATGGCAGTACCAGGATATAATATAAATAAATGAAGATTTACAGTCTGCTAGTCAGGCATGCTGGATTGGATTTAAGGTACATTAAATACTTCTGGAGTAAGTAAATGAATATTGTCAATGGACTGAAAGAGATACAGGAGGTATTCTAGGACTCGTTACCATTTAAGCTACTTATTCAAACATCCAGTAGTAAGACTATATTTTTGAAGAAGGCTCAAAGCTATTTGAACCTTTGTTTTCTTTTTTTTATTTTTATTGTTTTTTAATTTAATATTAAAGAAGTTTCTAAATGGAATTCACAGAGAAACCTATGTGGGACAAAAATAAAATGTCTTGTATTTAAAATGTTTTTATAGCAGCATTAGGGAGAAAAGGAATAATAATTTCCTGAAAAGCATTGTAATTTCTAAAGTGTTGAGTAGACCTGTCCTAAACCCTAAACCTTTTCAGACATATCGATCTTCAATTTAGAGTAGTCAGTGTATTAACAAAGTGTATTAACAAAGGCTACGATAAATTAGAAAACTCTTAGACTAAAACACTTATCTGTACTGTTTGATTGATAGAGCTACATCAAATTGCTTTATTTCATGCTCTTCTGAAATTGGTAGGCATTGGATGACTTCTTTACATTTAAATTGTGCTGATTAGCTGGTTTTACCTTAATAACTTTCTAAGACAGTGACCGCCTTATCTTGCCCTTTAATTTTAAAATTAATGAAGTAATCATTTATCCTGGTCTCTTTCTGTGTTCTGCCCAATTACTTTAGTGCTGGATGGTACTTTGCATTTTTCCTAGTCCATTAGTCCCATATCATGCTCTTTCTGGTCTTCTTTGATCAACTGAGGGATAATTAAACAGTGTCTTTTAGAATCTTTATAACCTTGGCACATAAATTTCCTTTGCAAACTGTTTAACCTAATATATAAATGTCACTTAAACACAGGTGCTTATTTTGTTTGCTTGTGATGAAAGTACCTAACTCCAAACCATGTCAAATAGCAGTCTACCTTGCTTTATTTTTTTGATTTTACACATAAATCCATTTATTGACTTTTACCCCTAGGGTAAACCATCCCTACATTGAAGATGCATGGGAAAGAGCAGTTGCTTTTTGACTCAAAAATATGGCAGACTTTGAACTGCTTACAGAGAATTAATAGAAATTTTGCAGTGTTGGACTGAAAGTGAATGAAGCAAATTTAACCCTGGCTAGTTCACCAATCAAGGCTTGAAACTCACAAACGTAGAGCAGTGTGCTGTGGACTTTATAAAATAGGGCTGCAGTGAGCTGCTTACAAAAGACTTGCACTATTAGGAGCTAGCGTCTTTCTGCTTCCTTGGGCAGTCTCACAAGCTCTTTGTTTGCCCTTTATGATCCAAATGAAAAGCAATTTTAAAAGTTTGATGGCATTTATTCAGCTTATGTTCTATACTGGGAAATGTGACTGGTTTATCTAGGAATGGTGAAAAGTTCTGTTAAGAAGAGAGATTCAGTTCAGAAAGAAGAAGATATTTGCTTTTTAAAAAGGTTTCTCCTTTCTTGAAGATTTTCTCAATTTTTGTTTAATTGAATTCTTCCTATGTTCATAAGCATACAGAGCTGTTAGAGAGAGAGACAACTATAATTATTGCGGAAATGGTGATCTGCACACATAGCAGGTTCAGAGACTAATAAGTTAAGAAGAACTCTCTATTGAATACAGCCTGCAACATATTCAGATGCCATTACATTCAAATTGTAATGAATATAAATGATATGACTGACATTTTCTGAATTTTCATGCTTACGTGAACAAATATAACTGCAATGGCAGTACCTCTAAACTGAAGATCAGGCCTCTGTTTAAATACCCTACTGTCATCTTATTCAATATAAAATTTTGTATTGGACTTCTTTGTTTCTATTTTTCACCAAAAAGTAGTGTCTCCATTGAAATAGTGCTCTTCTACTGAAATAAGCAGATGTGGAGTGTTTTTGAGAACATATAATGTAAAGTTTTTGGAGAAGAAATTCAGCATACCATTACGCTGAACATAATGATTCAACATACCATTTTGCATGTGAATGCAGAAACTAATTAGCAAATGCATGTTTCCTGTGAAGTCATATAATTTCCCTATCATCAAGAAATTCATTAGTTGAAATCCTGGTCCTCTACAGCTAATTTCTAAAACTGTTGCTTACCTTGACAACATCAGGCATTCACTACTACCTTAATCTTTTCAGCTGGTGATATACACTGAACTATGAGTGAGGCACAACACATTCTCCCTTACTATTTTTGTCATATTTCTGGATGGCAAGGCTCAAAATGTTTTTGAATAATTGAAGTGAAGCACAGACTAAAACAATGAGACATGCTAGTCTAGTCTAGTCTGGCCTCCCACGTAACATAGGCCATAGAATTTCACAGTATCACAGTATGTTTGGGATTGGAAGGGACCTCAAAAGATCATCTAGTCCAATCCCTCTGCTGGAGCAGGAACGCCTAGGTGAGGTTGCACAGGAACGTGTCCAGGTGGGTCTTGAATGTCTCCAGAGAAGGAGACTCCACAACCCCCCTGGGCAGCCTGTTCCAATGCTCTGTCACCCTTACTGAGAAGAAGTTTTTTCTCAAATTTAAGTGGAACCTCTTGTGTTCCAGCTTGATCCCATTGCCCCTTGTCCTATCATTGTTTGCCAACGAGAAGAGCCTGGCTCCATCCTCATGACACTCACCCTTTATATATTTATAAACATTAATAAGGTCACCCCTCAGTCTCCTCTTCTCCAAACTAAAGAGACCCAGCTCCCTCAGCCTTTCCTCATAAGGGAGGTGCTCCACTCCCTTAATCATCTTGGTTGCCCTACGCTGGACCCTCTCCAGCAGTTCCCTGTCCTTCTTGAACTGAGGGGCCCAGAACTGGACACAATATTCCAGATGGGGTCTCACCAGGGCAGAGTAGAGGGGAAGGAGGACCTCTCTTGATCTACTCACCACCCCCCTTCTAATACATCCCAGGATGCCATTGGCCTTCCTGGCCACAAGGGCACGGTGCTGGCTCATGGTCATCCTGTTGTCCACCAGGATCCCCAGGTCCCTTTCCCCTACACTGCTCTCTAATATGTAATTTCCCAACCGATACTGGAACCTGGGGTTGTTCCTGCCCAGATGCAGGACCCTACACTTTTCCTTGTTAAATTTCATTAGGTTATTCCCGGCCCAACTCTCCAGCCTGTCTAGGTCTCGCTGGATGGCAGCACAGCCTTCTGGCGTGTCAGCCACTCCTCCCAGCTTAGTGTCATCAGCAAACTTGCTGATAGTACACTCTATTCCCTCGTCTAGATTGTTAATGAATATATTGAATAATACTGGCCCCAGTACTGACCCCTGAGGTACTCCACTAGATACTGGTCTCCAACTAGACTCCGCACCATTGACTACCACTCTCTGGCTTCTCTCCTTAAGCCAGTTTGTAACCCACCTCACTACTCTATTGTCTAGACCACACCTCCGCAACTTAGCAACTAGGATGCTGTGGGAGACTGTGTCAAAGGCTTTACTGAAGTCAAGGGAGACCACATCCACCATTCTGCCATCATCCATCCACCTTGTAACATTCTCATAAAAGGCTATGAGGTTGGTCAAGCATGACTTACCCTTGGTAAAGCCATGCTGACTGCCCCTAATAACCTTCTTATCCTTGATATGCCTTGAGATAGCACCAAGGATAAGTTGTTCCATTACTTTCCCAGGGACAGAGGTGAGGCTGACCGGTCTATAGTTACCCGGGTCCTCCTTCTTGCCCTTTTTGAGGACTGGAGTGACATTTGCTTTCCTCCAATCCTCGGGCACCTCTCCCGTTTCCCAAGACTTGGCAAAGATGATGGAGAGTGGTCCAGCAATGACCTCAGCCAGCTCCCTCAGCACTCGTGGATGCATCCCATCTGGACCCATGGATTTATGGATGTCCAGTCTATTTAATTGCTCCTTAACCCAGTCCTCATCAACTAAAGCAAGCTCCTCCATTGACCTGGCTTCATCTGGGGTCTCAGGGGTACAGGGCTCCCCAGGACAGCCTCCGGCAGAGTAGACAGAGACAAAGAAGGCATTCAGTAATTCTGCCTTCATTAAGTAGTAACTGGATAAAGACTGTCTTCTGACTGCTTTATTATGTATCTTTGTCTATCTATCTTGATATAAGGACTGTGTGCAATGGACAATCCATAAACACTTGACTGTATCAGTTTCTATATGTTCTTTTAACTGTTTCATTGTTGTTGTTCTGTTTAATTCAGTATAATGTATGCCCTGCACAGGCAATTTGAAAAAATACAGAGCATCCCAGCCTTATTCTAAAATCACTGTATATAATAGACAGCAGTGATTCTTTTATTATTGTTTCATTAGATAATCTGAATATTTCTTTCTGTAACTCATTAGCTATATATCCCAGATTTTGTTCATAATACAAAATGATATTCAAAGGAAACCAATTAATACCTCTCAATCATCCTGGATCAGGAATGTTAATTCACATCTGGCAGCTATCCCAAGTCCATTTTGGTAATTTAAACCAATCTATGTTCTTTCTCTGTCATTCATTATTTTTAACTGGAAAAGTTCTATTGGAAAAAAGCAGTAGGTGAAGATATTTAACTTTAATTCAAAATAAATAAAATGAATTTCCTTAAAATATATTACAGTAGATTTAAGAAGGATGATAATCTATAATATTACTGTCACTTATTAAATATTGTAATGTAAATAAAAATAGTACTTGAGAAATATGTATTTGTTTCTGTAATTTTTAATTCAAACTGCTTAAGCAGAACCATGGAATCCAACAATTACCCAAGAGTTTATTTTGCAAAGGACCTTTTGAGATCTCAGGCTACTCAGGACCTATGCATCTGATCGTAAACACCCAGAAGGATAATTCTCCACAATCTATTTGGGCAACTTGCCTCCAGATCAGGTAGTACAGTAAAGAGATAAGTAATAAACAATCCTTTTGACAGCTTTGCCTATTCTGCAGCCGCAGCTTCAGATTTCCTTGATTGCACTTTATTTGGTTTATGAAAAAAATTATTTCTGGGGTGAGATCTACTAATTCTAGAAAACTGAAGGACAGGATGACAAGAGGAACTTAATACCCAACTACAGATATTGCTACTTTTGTTTCATAAATCATTTCATTTAGGTTGAAAATATATTTTTTTCTTATGAATCCAGCAACTTGCTGTCCTTTTAATCTAATAAAAGCAATTTAAAAATACTGAGTTTCTGCACTTAAATTGAGCTCCAGTTTCCATTCAGAAGCCATTTGACAGATTATGAGTGGAAAATGACTCATTTGATAAAAAAGACATTCATCAATTTTTAACAAAATTAAATATAAATTAAGAATTGATTTAACTCTGTGTCAAACTGTAAAACTGATTAAATGTGTATATAATATTACTTGTCTAATAAAATATAGTACTACTTTTACTGTATTGCACTGCATTGTAAGACAGCATGTCTCAGTAGTTATAAACTATCAATAATCAAATTTTGGCAAATAACTAAAGCACTACAAATGTAAATGTAAGTATTCCAATCAAGGTTTCTTGCTCATTAATTTAGATAATGGTTAAAATAATTGAATTAACTTTAGTTAAGCCTGTCCACCTTTGGCAACAGACTGGATACTTAAGAAGACATTATTTTGTAGAGTACCATGCTAATCAAGTGAAAAATTATCTGAAATTATTGAGGACACACCCTATGACTATGAGGACCCTAGAATACATACAGAGAAAACAATGTATATGTTATTAGAGTACTGGGGGGAGTATCACTTTTGGAAGTTTCTTCATAGCTATTAATATTTATTTATTTTGGTTTTGTTTGTTTAATCTAGTCTGATGTAAGTGCAGTCATTTCCTTTACTACATTTCTGTTAGCAATTCAGCCAAGAACCTGCCACAACTACCATGCAAATTCAAAGCAATGGATCTGGACTAGTATCTTCACTTTGACAATAGGTAGCGCCAGTACTTCAAAAAAAAATTGAACAACAAATTCAGCCCCACACACCAGACAACATTTAACAGATGAGCTACAAATCTGCCAGTCAAAGGTTAAGTTTGTAAGGTCTCTCATCACCGCAAATTGCCCTCCTCAGTCAGCTACGTGTCTCATCTTTCCTTGAGTGTTCACTGTCAGTCCTGGGTCCATGCAGCTGAAACAACTGAGGAAACCGTGCAGCCCCTGTTGTGTGCAGCACGGGAGCACACACAGCAACAGAGAGGGGTGAAGTCACCAGTGTTGCCTGCAGCAGTTCCCTTTTAAATGATGAAATCTCAGTCCTGGCTATCATTTATTTACTATATCCAATTCTGTCATTGACTCTCTATATAAAACTACCAGTCCCAAGTTTATATTTTCTTTTTTTTTTTGGCATCTCTCCATGCCTCAAATCACATTTATTAGGCTAGACCATGGCCTTGGAAACCCAATCCAGCACCCAGAGATTGGTTACTTTGCTATTCTAATAAATTGGCAACCACTAGCTGAGTAAATACAAGTGTCAGGTAGTCTCCATATAGACTTGAGTACATTGCATTTTTCTGTTTTGTTGTTTTTGTAGGTTCTTATTGTTTTCCACAGAATACTATCCTCTTGACTTGCCAGAATGGAAAGAGGCCTGCTGTCATTCTATTATTTCCTTTTTTTCTCTAAAAGCCTCGGTATTTTCTAAGAAGCCTGATACTGTGATAAACTCAGCTTGTTTCCATGGTAGAAATCTAAGGTGAAGGTGAAACTAACAGTATTTAAGGTGGGAACATGTTTTAATCATAGAGTAGAGGAAATAGTTTCAAGAATATCCCTTTGGTTAAGACAATCAGATTTAGTGTGGGTACTGTCATTAAGAAAGCAATGAATTAATCTGAGAGTCATTGTACTGTCCACTAATAGGGCTCTGAAAATAAAATAAAGCCTTTGCAATGATGTGTCATCCTGATCATGGCTACTTTCCTTTTAACATTGATTTTTTTTTTTTTCTTTTTCCTTTCACAAACCATGCAGTTGGTAGTTTATGCCTGCTGCCAGCAAGAATAAACTACCACCCACTTTGTTCGTGACAGCAGAAATCAACATTAAGTGGAAAGTAGCTGTGTACAAGATAACTGATCCCTTTCAAGGTTTCTTTACCTTATTTCCAGGCTACTGCTGTGGGACGACAAATTGCCTTCTTTTAACAACTGGCACAAATTGACGTCCTGGTTGGCAGTCTAGAGGCCAAGCATACAAGAGAAGCCTGAATGAGCATGGAGCTTGAACTGGCCTGTTATTAGAAGTAATTTCTACAGGATGAACTAAAACACACTCATGGAGGATGTGGCGAAACCCACATTGCAACTATTTCTGTTCTTTGAGCAAAAAAGATAAGATACATTTCCAGACCTTTTCATTTCTACAGCCTTAGTAGACCTCAGATGAACACACACACACACACACACACATACACACAAATCACTAATCCCCTTTCTTGTTATTCATAGAAAAAACCAAACCAAAACCACACAATAAAGATTTATTAGTCTGTCTTCTGTCTCCACTTCTTATTCGATACCACACATTAATACCTTCCCAACAGAAGAATGCTTTCTTCACACAAATTGCTGACAATAGCCGTACAAATTACCAGATATTTGCTTTTGTGTTATATTTGACCAGACAGCTTTATATGCGATCTTCCTTCACTTTAAACAATTAATTGAAACTTTTTTCAGACATTTTCACCATGACAAACCAGTCATTTCCCTTTAATCACTCTAAATCCTTATTTTAATGACAGTATTAAACTTATCTATCACTGATCTCCAGACTCTACCTCTGTCAATGCTTTCATTTATATTATGATACCAGGAAGATTCAGTTAGCACTGAACCATTTCACCCAAACATTGCTCAGACCCATGGTGAAAAAAGTCCCCATCCTAAGACTATCAAAATACATTAGCAGTACTAAAGAAAAAGTTCAAATAATTTCTTCCAGGTCAGATAATTGGTCTATTTCTAAGCCAAGAATAGTAAAAAAGTTCTCCTGACTGCTGTGTCAAACTACTCTGTTTTCTGAAGTTGCTACAATGGACCAGAAGATATTTCAAAACCTGCAATTAGTTAAAAAGACACATGGGGAAAACTAACAGCAAGTATGACAGACTACAGTCACACCAAAATACCTGTCACTTCTAAGTCTTTCCATCATTCATATGACTCAAAGTTCTGCAATCAATTATTGATAGTGTACTTCTACATGTTTCAAACAGATTTTACCAGTATTTTGTTGCTGTTATTCTGTTTTCTTTTAATCTTTTCATGATGATAAATACTGTTGCCTGGTTTTCCTAAGCACCATTTTCTCCATTACCCAAGTTTAACTAGCAGGTCCCCATGTATTCTAGAAACACAAACAAACACAAACCAAATAATATCCCAAGACTGAAAGAAAGTACCTTGTGAATACATTCTGAATGCAATTGTTTTGGAATAATGGTTATGCTGTCAGCTTCCTAGATTAATGAACCCTTTCAGATGACATTAAAAGAGAACAATTAAACTGCTGATTTCTTATTCGCTCTGCAAAACCATTTCTGCCTAGTATAAAATATTTAAAACTAGATATTTCATGTCTTTCAAAGTAAATAAGGTCCTTGTAACACTGAACACTGAGGATCATAAAATGAATTTGCTAATGAAATGGATTATCTTGGAAAGCATCTGTGTTTTAGTTGAAGATGATATTACGTTTCTTACTTGTTCACAGTGTATTTCTTAAATATCATTTAGGGCTTTATCTTATAACTGTAAATCACACAGGTAGCCTCAGGATTCAGTGAAGAAAGATCATATTTTCATGATGCTTGATCCAAGATTGATCATTATTAGACTTCAGATGAGACAAATAATAATTGTGCAAACAAAGAATATATCCTTGACTTTGGAGAAAGAATTAAGTTTCAAAATTTAGGAAACAAATCTGATTGCTATGGTTATTTTGTTACTTAAGCTGTTCTGTAGTTTAGTCATTACAAGTTTGGCTGCATTTACATATGGAAAATTTTTGTTATTGAGTGTTTATGTTGCTGTTGAAGGACAAATAAGGAAAGATGAAGGATTTCAGAAGGATGAAGAAGAGAAGAGTATGATTTGCAGAGAAAATGTGTGTCATGTCTTGGTCTGTCTATCAATTGCCATAAAAATTCAGGGCTCTTTTTTAATTTGGGTCTGCTTCTCTGTGATGCATGGTAACAGTCACAGCATTTAAAACATGTAATTGCTTCTTGCATGAGAACTTTGAAACAAAAGCTCCTCAGTGCATCTTTTTCTCTTCCATTTTCTCCTCTGTCTACAATGGTAATTTATGTTTCATTTCAGTCTTCTTAACGCCATGTGACACTGACAGGTGCTATAAAGACAGGCTGTGTAGTAATCACAGTTGTTCCTTTCACTGTCATCTGCTGTGTGCCTTTAGTGGTATATCACAGCCTGTCCCCGTATTCCAACAATACCCTTCTCCTTGTGTAGGTCCTCTTAACACACTGGGATATAAGAATGTGCACACTGAATATTTGCTGGATAACATTATAATTTAAAAGTGGAAACTCATTATTAGTCTCCATCTTTAAGGGGCAAAACCGGAGCACCTGACTCTTAGCTTTTGCAGTTATATGAGCATATAACAATAAGGCTTCATGGACAGAATGTTAAAATAATTGAAACATAGCCTAACATCAGTCCCAGTTTCAATATGCTTATGCAAGCTTTGAAATCATTGATAATTCTACTTAATTCTGTTTATTTCTGATCTTCAGAATTATTGTATCTGAGTTTACACTTTTGATGACAACATGAAATCTAGCCTACAACCATTATCTTGCAACTAACTAAGGAATCTAAATCAAATGGCAACAGTTTAAATGCAGTGTCTCTTCAAAGATAGAGGTAGAATAATTATGCAGTTTATTGGGAGTTAGATAAAGAGAAATGGGTGCCTTGGATAATTGTAGGTAATAGACCAGTAAAAAATAAAAATAAATGTTGTTATTTTAAGTAATGACCTCATTCTATACAACAACCCCATTTATGCAATTGCTATAAACATAAAAACATAGCAATATACTGCTCAAAGTAGGTCAGGTTAAAGAATAAGCTAGCTAAAAATCTGCCTCCAAAAGTAAATGACTAGAAGAGAGGACAGATGACACTTCTCTGAAATACTTTCCAAACTTCTGTAGCTCATTGACTTTCTAAGTAACAGATGTTATCTTGTTTTTGAATAAAGGGAAGTGGGGGAAGGAAGGAGTACAAAATCTTGGATGACTTTCTTTTATGGCTTTGTCAGTCCCTGGAGGTTGGAGCACCTGTGGTGCCCTGTGACTACATCTCCCACAGCTTTGCTGAGCCCTGTCTGCCTCCTCTACTGTTTGTTTCTCATCCTTCTACTTTCAAATATCCTGTTCCTTACCTAGGAGCAGCAGTAAGATTCACTTTTAACCTTCTCCATTTCAGTTATTACTTAATTTCTTTCACATCTCTCACTCCTCTCTTTTCAGTACTGAGAAATTCTAACCTATTTGGTTCAGAAGCTATGCCATACATTTCAACAACCTTCCTGCACCTCTCCACATTTCCATTTCTACTATATCTTTTCTGAGATATGGATCAGCCCTGCCTGCAGTAGTCAGGGTGTGGGCATAGCATGGTTTGTAAAATAGTATAATGATATTTTCTGTTTTGTTCAAATTTTTAAACTTTCAGAATATTTGAGTCCTTTTTGACAGCTACAGAGTACTGACCTAATGTTTTCAAAGATTTATCTTTGTCTGATTAAAAACCCAACACCTAACTCACGTACACAGTCCATCCATTCTTAAAAATGAAATATTTTGCTTTTCTTCTTCTGTCCCCACTCTACAGGGTTTTTCAAAAAGATGGATCTAATTTCAAAGCTGTAGCGATTTCAAATTTGGTCAATTTTTTTAAAACAATCTGTATTTGGTCAGTGATATGTTGCTGTAGTACAGCTTGGGAAATGAATAGGAAGGTTTTCATTTAAATTTGTGTAACTTGACTGTGTAACCTTTGGCAGAATAGTTCCTACTGGATGATGTGAGCAGTAAGGTAATAAAATATGTGAACAAGGTTACTAGATATAGGTCTTTGCTACAAAGAGGAAAAATGCCACACAGAGTTATGACACAAAGTTACTGCTTGGACAGCACATTCAGATGGAAATAAATACTCTCTAAGTAAATATAGTGAAACAGAGTAAATGGGAGAATCTGAGGGGTCAATAGCTAGCCAAGGGGATAATTTCAAAAGCATGGAATCATTACGCAAGCACGTACAATGAACAATAGAGGAATACTCTGGCTTAAAGACCTCAAGACATTAATCAGAATGGACAATTGTTGATCTTTTGAGCGTGAAATGGGATTTTATTTTGGCAGCACAACTTCAGATAAAATGGACACAGGAAGTAAATAACCCTGTGTTTTTGTCAAGCCATCTATTGCTAACTTCTTTTCAAACCTCTCACCTTTTTTGACTGAATAACACCAAAACAAATCTGTTGGGCTTCCTGGCTCGGGGAACACTAGACACAGAATGTTTCAACTTATGACATTTTATTAGTTGTAACTACCCAAAATGTGGGTCCAGCCATCTGATCTACAAATTGGACTTAAATAAATAACTTAAATACTGTTTCATCACCACCAGTACCTAATAATCACAGAAACCATAATATCCATTTTTCTTAGATTTAACAGCTGCAGAAACCTCACCTATTTTTTTTTTGTATTCTTTCATTCCTTTTTTTCCCCCCTTTTCTCTTATCTGATCTGCAGTGTTCTATCCAACATCAATACAAATCTGTCAATATAATTCAAGTTTGGGAAATCCATTTTTAAGACTGCTAATTGTTTGGTGTTTTCTGCCAATACTTTTGGTACAGTAACAGCAGTGCTTAGAGCAGAAGGACATTTATTGCCTAGAAAACAAAGGAGTTTTCCATGCAGACTTATACTTTGTGTAGCATATGGCAGGCCTACAGCTTCTCTGTCATCAGTAGTGTATGAGTTCTTCACAAAACAATGTATTTTTAGCAAAATAAGCAACAACCTTAGCCTGCAGCAAAGTAGATGGAAAAGGTGATTGAATTTTAGCTTGTTTTGTGTTGACACAAATGACTATTATGGAGCATACTTCCTAGTGCAGGAAAGAAGCAGCATGAAGGAGGTGATAAAATTATTTTATTCCTTTGTTTCATGGAGCTATCTTAGCCACTAACAGGAAAAAAACTTACTAGATTACTTCAACTCTATAGATTTGGTAAATCAGACTGTCACCTTTCAAGAACTGTATTATCTTGTTAATTAGGAAGAGATGAGTCAGTTTTGGAAAAAAAATATAATTGCTCCCTAAAACACTGCAAAAATTGATAGAATAATAAATGTTAGAGGTAGAAAAATGCCATCATTTATCTCTTTATCAGGTGTCAGTATTCTGTAGGCTATGATAATATGACATGAAAGCTAAGCATCTCTTTTTATTTTATTTTTTTTCTGATTTTGAAGCTTTTCAGACAGTGTTTGGCATTTTGTTTCTGAGCCTGCAATGGCCACTGTTCTTATGTATCATACAGTGTCCAGATTTCATCCTCTGAAATTCAGTTACCTACATTCCTACACATACATCTAAGAAACACAATTTTGCAAGTTATTTTTCTATGAGCTTCCTTCTATTATAACAAAGATGTACTGTTGAGAAAAAAAGACCGTATTTAAATTATATTACTGAATAATAATAACACAATAATGATGTTAATAAATAAACATATATCACATGTTACATTTTATAGAATGTATTCATTTATTTTAACGAAAATTTAAAATGTCTTAATATAGATCAATTGGAATATAAAATTATCAACCTATGTGCTATAAAACCTGGTTTTAAAGGTATAGTCACACATTCTTGCTAATCCAGCTAATGATAGAGCTCCAGAATTAATAAAAATCAAAGTACAAACAGTTCTGAACTCCTTTATTTGCATGGATGGTAGTGATGCTCCTCACTTTGAGGCAATATTTAATACAAGAGTGGTCTTAGTAATTTCAGTGGATGACGTTAACTATTTCCAGATATTCTGATATCCTATCACTTATTATTACCTACAATGACTTCATGACATTTTTAAAAACTTCAAATTTGAAGTTAGAAAGAAAGCGCAATCCAGAAAGATAAAGTTATGAAACACTTCTAAATAACTATTAATAGAGACCAATCTCCGGTTGCTATAATTTAAAATTGTTCCAATATGTTGAACAGGAAACCCCACTCCAGATTCCCTTTTTGCTTAATCCCATGCTGGTCCTCATTTCTATCTTTTTCTCTCACTTGTTTTCCTATTCTTCTCACCTACTTCTACCTCCATTCAGCTGCCTTAAAAATATGACAGGTGCTTGTAGGTTTAACAGGAAAGACTCAGAAAAACAACAACAAAAACCACCCACCTTTTTTTTTTTTTTTAATTCAAATTTTGATAAGATATATTCCATGTTAGCAGAAATTCCCAGAAAACCCATAATACCTATGCAATGCTTCTGTGTTATTGTATGTTATTAATGACTCTAGCAATGGAAATAAAATATTTTTCATTGGCCATTTCAGTTTTGATAATGGTGTTGTTGACCAGCAGTTGACCTCTCTTGTTCTTTGTCTCAGTGGCCAGTATCGTCTCTTTTCCTCTTGTGCCTACAGAAAAAATTATTTGCTTTTGCAATGACTCTTCTTTGAAACAAGAATTACAAAATCATAATTTAGGTTTTTAACACCTTCTCTTATTGATGGTACAAAGAAATAACTGGTTTCCTGTTTCCCTTCCTTCGGTAGTTGTATTTAGTATTCTTGAAATTCATCTATACAGAAGTGAAACATGCATTTAGATAAAACAGAATTATATACAATCTTATGGATTTACACTTCAACATAATCCTCCAGTAGTTGAGTTCATTTTTCTTTCTTTAAGAAACTCTATGAATCTCTTGCTGTTTTTCATTGCGTATAGCTTGTAATTGGTGTAAACCAAGCAAAATAGATTTTTTTTTTTTTTTTTTAAAGTAATCCTGCTGTAACTCAGGCGAAATCAAGGGAGTTGCATCAGAGCTTGTGTACTGCACAATGTCCAGTGGAAGCTGTTATGTCAGTGTGGTTTTTTGATTAATAACAAAGTGGTCCATCAAACACAGCTCTTTGGCAGAACTGTGAAAGAATTGGTCACAATTTTCAAGAAGTAGGGAAATGCAATACCCCCTCATCAACTTCATTGATTTCATAATTCTTCAGGCAGTCTTTAATCAAGTGTTAAGGATATGCCTGCTATATTTAGAAATATTAAGATAGGAACATCAACATTTTCCATACAGTCTTCTAGGATTGAATAAAATGTATTCATCTTAATGAATCTAATCTGGACAGTATCCTCTCAAAAAGAAAAAAAAAGTGTTCATGCAAGTTAGCTTCCTGTAGCAATACCTTTTTTGTTTGAGACAAAATTTAGTTATTTTTAATAAAAAAAGAGTTTTTCTTGATACCTCAGTTCATCAGTCCTTATAATTTTCTCTTTCACAAAGTAGTATATGCCTAGCTCATCTCTCACTTATTAATATTTTACAGTATTAGGAATAACTACACGGACAACTTGTGCATTTGCTTGAGAAAGATCAAACTCTGTTACTTTAGCTGAAGAAGGTAAGCTTTCTGATATTAGTTGTGACTGGAGGCAGCCTTTATACTCCCTTATTCTAATAACCAAATCTAGTAGGTAGATATTTACACTGGATGCAGCTACACTATTAACTTTAGCTATTAAATTATTCCTTCAGCTTTGGAAGACTATTATACAACTTCCCATATTCTACTGGACCCATTTCTTTTAACTGATTTATAAATCAAGGCAATGACTTGTTCTTAGGCATGACAGTATAGAATTGGTCTCCAACATGCGCAATTCCATTCCTCAATAATCTCACTTGGTTGTTAGTATTCTGAACATTTTCTACAGGATTGAGCTTTACTCTAATAATATTTTCTCTTGAAAAAGTTTACATTATGGGAACATTTTAAACTCATTGCATTTCAGGTTATATCTTTCCATATGTTTTGTAAAATGTCTGAAGCTTTTCAAATAATAGGACTGAATGTATGTGCTTAGCTAACTGACAAATCCAAACCAACTATAATAATCTATAAATATCTGCAGAGTACAAACACCAGGGAAAGTAAAAGATTATTTATCACAGTGTAATTTTAAGAGGCTATCATTAGGAGTAATAGAATAAAATTAAGACAGATAAAATGTTACATGAACAAGGAAAACCTCCTTGACAAATTAACTGCTCAGCTATGGAATTGTTTCCTAGGGAAAGTGATAGAATACCCTTTTCCTAAGTCTTTTAAAATTAGACTTGAGAAAACATGCTCAAGTGAACAATAAGGAACAATCACACTCTGGCAGAGAGGGAGCAGATGACCTAATAGATCTTTTTCATCTTCCTTTTCAGTGACTTTCATTCTCCTTTTCCTTTAGCTGATAAAACAGTATAGAAAAGAATGACCTTAAAGAAGGAGCTGTTCTGTGTGACTTAATGGAATGAAATAATTGCAGCATTCTGAGCTGCAACCACAATGAAGGCTTCATGTGGAAATCAGGAACACAGTTTCCTTTTTGTCAGCTGTGATGAATAATGTTCTTACCTGGATTGATGGGAGATGGACAAGCTCAAAAAGTAACATCAGCCTGCATGTTTAGTGAACTGTATCATAAGGAACGACATCTTGGCTCAAGCATCCATACTAACTGCCTATAGGTTTATGATGCAATATATATACTTGATTATAATATATAAAGTAAATCTTCTGTGACATGATTACAGATGAGATCCACTATTCAACCATAACTGTTACTGTATCAATATATCAGAAATAGTTTGGCCTGTAGGACTAGAGAAGTGATGGTCCTCCTATATTCAGCACAGGTGAGGCTGCACCTCAAATACTGTGTTAAGTTTTGGGCCCCTCACTATAAGAAAGATATTGAGGTGCTGGAGAGAGTTCAGAGAAGGACAATTAAGCTGATGAGGGGTCTGGAGCACAATCTTATGAGGAGGGGCTGAAGGAACTGGGGCTGTTCAACCTCCTGGAGTAATGGAAGCTGAGGGGGAGACCTTATAGCTCTCTACAACTGCCTGAAAGGAGGTTGTATGAAGAGGGTGTTGCTCTCTTCTCCCAAGTAACAGTCAATAAGATGAGAAGAAATGGCCTCAAGTTGTGCCAGGGGAGGCTGAGATTTGATATTAGGAAAAATTTCTTCACAGAAAGGGTGTCAGGCGTTGGAACAGGCTGCCCAGGGAAGTGGCTGAGTCACTGTCCCTAGAAGTATTTGACAGACATGTGCATGTGGTGCTTAGGGACATGGTTTAGTGTTGGAATTAGCAGTGTTAAATTAACGCTTGGACTTGATGATCTTAAAGGTCTTTTCCAACCTAAACCATTCTATGATTATATAATATCTAGGCAGCCAAATAAGCATCACAGTAGGTTTTTCATGAAGACAACTCCAACATTGGAATCTGCTGGTTGAAAGCATATCAAACATGTGTAAGGTTCAACTGTTTTTTAGGAGCTAGAAAGACAATGCATGAGGGTTCCGTTTCTTGCATATAGGAGGAAAGTGTTATCAAGCTTGGATAACATTGTGGTTAATTGTTTTTTTGCTTTTGGAAGTGGTTCATCTTCTTGGTCAACTTTCCATTTTTTTGCATTGTTTGAACCGAGCAAATATACTCTACATGTCTCATTGGAAATGTTTTACAAACATACTTTTATTTGGTACACTAAGTGTAAATGCAGCCTATTAAAGCAGAGTAAATAATGGAGCTGTTAATATTCATACAATGTTTCCTGACACCTTAAAGTGCTCTGAAAACTTAATTCTAGAAGCAGATAAATTAAATATCAAGTCGAGTGAGTTTACCAAAACAGATCATCAGCTGTGGCATTGCTGTGAATTTTGATTGGTAATTTTGAATACAGGGAACTTGTTGGGGCTATGTCTGTATCAACACATGAAATGAAGTAACAACTGGTAGACCTGCAGACAAGTGGAATGACCTGGCTTATACTTCAATTTCTAAACTCTCTTCCCCTCCCCTATGCTCCAGACAAAACTCAAGGGAGCCCTCTTTATGCTACTGACTGGGAACATTCTGTTGAATGAATAGAGAGCATTTGGGTATTGCCTGGGAGAGTGTGGGCTGGCACTCCTCTGAATCATGCGAAAGGATGACTAAACCTGAACAGGTCTGTATGTGCCACGTTTCATCCCATGGCCGAATCAGTTTTAGTTTACTAGTGCAGGTGCTGCCATACATGCATCTAGGACAGATTCGTCTTCCTGTACAGTAGCACTTTAAAAGAAGATGAGGTGAATGATGTTCCACGAGTGGCTATTTCTCTCCATCTATTGTGAAAAGGGTCTAAAAAATTAGCTCACGTATCGATGCTACATTGCACATATCTAAAAGTCAGATGAAACTAATTCCGTCTTCATTCATCCTAGGGGAAGTTGTTATAGAGATAATATAGATGGTTTAAATTAAAAAGAAAAACTGCTAGATGAGACTGCTAGCTTTGAAACCCATCATCCTGGCTGACCACTGACACACATACAATACAAAGTCATCTGCTCACTATTTTTAAAAATTTCATAATATGTGCTCATCACCTATATCTGGGCATGGTGGAGGAAAGGGTGAGGAAGAGGGAAAAGGAAAGAAAGAGATAGAGGAAAAGGAAGGGAAAAGGACAATATGCTTATGATCATAAGTGAGTAAGTGTAATTTATGTTTCTTTCATATCTGTCAGAATGCCTGTTTTTAAAGTGAAAGCATTCATGGTAATATTTACCTGATTGTTCTTGGGCATCTGTTTAAGAAACACATTTACAAGGTTGCAAAGTAAGTTCTGATTTTTCAAAAACCTCATAACAGATTTCAGTGAAAAAAACCCTCTATTTCCTTGAAGTTTCAGGGCTTTTCTTTTAAATAAATAAATTCTTTTAGACTGCTATTTTACATCTGTCTCTTTCTGCCTACTTTTTTCCACTTCCATTTACTACTTTTCAATTTTTTTTTTCTCAACCTTTATTATGAAGATGTTAATAAAATCCACTGTTTCTAATAACAGAATAAACAACAAGAAAGTAAAATGGAAATGAAGGAAAAACCAATGAGGTAAAACTGAAATATTGTTTCAGAGTTTTAGTGAAAACGTCCATAATGAATTCATAATAAAAAGAACAATACTTCAAAATTTAACAAGAATTCTTTTTACATAATTATAAAAAAAAAAAACGAACTATCTATTTTATTTTCTGTTTGTTTCTTCAAAGCACTCTTGGAGAAGCAGAAGGGCAACAAAACTAAAGATGAATATGATACTAGCTGAGCCTCTAACATCCAGTTAGAAGGATGATCTATGTTTGCCTTTTGGGACGTGGCTACAAACATAATATAACAATTCAAAAATATTTAGCAAATTCTCATAAGGCTTTAGCCAGTACAAGCAGGTACCCACAAGTGACATAGCTGTCCATGTGGATGTACTGTTTAAGCTAGTCAGAATTGTTTCTTAACAGCCTCTCCCTGGTGTGATTGTTTTCCTTCCTTTTTCTGTGCTAATTCTTCTACCTTGAAACTATGTCCTTCAAAACATGCTCTTGAACTCTCCGAAAACAGGATTGCTCTAGTTCCTGTCATCTTATCTGCAACATTTCTTCTGTTCAAATTTGGTTTTTTTTTTTCTGTGTGCAGGTGGCCAGAACTGTGACTTATGCTTTACTAACACATCCTACAATTTACCTGACACATGCTAAGATCATGATTGTTTTTTCACAGTCACATCAACTTGATATAATGCCTTGATCCAATGACTCATCTTTTATAATTAAGTAGTTATTACAGCAAGTTGCCTAGCTAGCTGGTTTTTAAATTTCCTGCTTGTCAGACCAGTAATTCTTTAGGTGTTTCTTAATATTACCTTTATCTTTGCCATGTCATTGTAGGTAGAGAATTTAATGGAGAGAAGAAAAGAGAATACTTCAAATACTCATGGCAAAAGGAGTGTGTTCAATTTGCATTTCTAAAGCTTGAAGGAGTGCTGTACCTACTGACATACTTCATAAGAGGTTATTGCCATAAATACCTCCTCTGGTGAGCTCATTAACTGAGACAGCATTGCTGCAGCTGCTACTAAATGCTATTTACAAATACTCATGGTTTTGTCAAATATATTTTCTGCCTAGAAATGTAGCCTGGAGTATAAGAATTATTTTGCCATATCTTGTAGCCCAATAAAACTTGTTTGTGCCAGACCCAAAAATTCCAGAGAAATGGCTGCTGTGCACTGGACTAGCACTACAGAGTCTGTATACAAACACAAATTACAAATTTAATATGTACAGGATCCGTGGGAACTAACAGATCTACTTGTACATATGGTTTGCAGAGAGTATGTGTTCATGCTTCTGCTAAACTTTTTAAATGACTAATTAGTCATTAATGACATTGATGACAGTAAGTATGAGGTTGCTTCAGCACAATGCTAACAGAAAACACAGGATTACTCTTTTGGTTTAACATGCCTTCTGTACTGGGAACTTAGAGGACCTCCTTATCCCTGCTTCCTGAAGACTTCGTTCTTTTCATGCTGTTTTTGCAGTAACTTTTGATTAAATTCCTTATTCACAGTACTTGCCTTACCTGAACTGTGGCAAGGAACCACCACATTGTCCCTACAGACCAGTTAGATGCTTTGATTTAGAGGACATTTTATGTTAGAATGTTCTTTCATTGGTAATGTATGTATCTGTTTTTCAAACATAAAATCTCTTTGGAAAGTCTCTGCAAAGGTCTCATGTTTAGAAAGTAAACAAAGGAATAATGCAGCTATTGGCCAGTGACAGTTTTCTTCATTATTTCTCTAAATATCCAATGTGTTTCTGTCTTTTTTGAATACAAAATATAAATTATCATGCTCTATGATAATTTCATTCTCTTGGATTGTGCTACAATAGGAAGTTGGTTTTGGTTTTTTGTTGTTGTTTTGTTGTTGTTGTGGTGTTTGTTGTTGTTGTTTTTAAGTGAAAAGGCCACTGGGGGGAAAAATCATCTGGTTGGCTAGTTCTTGTCCTCTGCTATAGGTTAAGTTTCAGTGGCCAGTGCGTCTCAATATTGTCATGGTGCTGAACAATTACTGCAATTGAACTTGAGAAGTAAGTTTTGTTAGAGGAAATAAATGGGCAGCAGGCTCTAGATTATTGATCTCACTTATGTTTATTTAGAAAAATATAATTCCTTCTAATATGCTTGTAGTTGAGATTCCTTGAAGAACAGCAGTAACATAACTTGTTTATGAGCTATATATCAGAGGATTTTGCTCTTATATGCTCCTAGAGCAGACTATGTGTGCTAGTTTTCAGTAAATCTCAGATTTTCTCTTGAGAATTATAGCTATTGTTTCTTTTTTTCTCTCCTGTAAAATTGTTTTCAAATCTTAAAACCTTCCACAAAACCATGAATAATATAACCTTCACTGTCTTAGACTTTGTGCTATTGTTTACTGTGGTTCTAAGTGATTTAAAAATAAAATATTAGGACCCTTGTAACTAAGTGATGTTTTATGATTTTATATGATGGTTTAGTATCATATATTTCTTTAGTGTGCTCTTTGTGTAATTATCAATGATCAAGCAATGTACACAGTAGTAGGAGGCAAGTCCCACTTTATTAAGGAGCTTGTAACGTACTATTCTAAGAAGGGTAAAGTCTGAACAACTGTGATTCTCAGTGTGATAAGGTACAGGCTAGTAATGATACCACTGATTTGGCTTCCTAAAAGAGTAAGTAATCACAAAGGAAATTCAGTGGAGGAAAGATTATAGATTACAGGAGGAAAGAATTAGAAAACCATGCCAAGAAGTCAATCTATGTGCATGGAACTACTATGCTGGTTGTGATTATAACATCATTGAGGAGCATACTTTTAGCAGTTTTAGTCTTTTCAAGGAATAACTGCCACGAAAACTATTAATCAATAAAACAGTAAGTATTGCAGTGGGACCCAAGCCTTATGAGATACTAGCAGACTCAAGACAGAAGAAACACAGAGACCCTGTGGAGTAGCAGCTATCAGGTAAGACACAGTCATAGGTAAGACAGAGTAAACAGTAATCTCCAGTAGTTTTGTATAATGGAGTTAAGAAGCCAGGGGACTGGAGTTTTTACCCTACCTGATTATGGCTCATACTTGTTCCTCCAGCAGTGCACTCAGGATGTCTCAACTTCCCTTCTCTGCATGAAGGTCTTTGCTGGTCTGAGAATACTGGGCACAAAGTCATGTTGGGCTGTGCTGTGCCTCTGCTCACAATTACCAGC